>NC_090928.1:922566404-922868654 GCF_040938575.1 Ambystoma mexicanum
TGGTCTCTAACTCCAATTCCTCCAGTTTCTTCAGGAGTGCTTTCTAAACGTGATGGACTCAGGTGTAATGGCATTAGGTGGAGGGTAGAGTGTGGATTTGCCTCTCAGGGTGGTGGCATTCTTCTCTTCTGACAGTGTAATTTGCCCAAAGTATTGTTTTAATCTGATTTTTCTGATGAGTTGGGCAATTTCTATCCTAGTTTGGAATGGGTCATGCTCAGCTGTAGGTACAAATGAAAGTCCCTTCTCGAGTAGATCTTCTTCTTCTGGAGATAGAATATATTGTGAAAGATTCTTCACTAGGCTTTCTATTCGAGGTCTGCTCTCCTGTGGCCGTCCTCCAGGGTGTCGGTTCATTCGTTCGGTGCTGTAGCCTGTCCTTGGCCGCGGCCTTTGCTGTGGGTGACTCGGGTTGATTGATTCTGCCAATGCACTTGCGGTTGCTAGTAGCCTCTCCCTTTGTTCTTTGCTTTTCCCTGCCCTCTTGGAAAAAAAGGTCTTGATGGACCACTGTTGGCTGGGGCTGTTACGCCCAACGAACTGTTGGATCCTGAGGTGTTTGATCCACTCCCAGAACTTCCACTCGAGAATGTCCATTGGTTAGGTCTTGCTCGGTTGTTATAGATTCTTTTTCTGTTGTGTTGGTTTACTTGTTGGCCCGGCGTGGAGGTATTGTTAGCACTCAGGTCTTCATAATATGCATCTGTGATGTAGGGGTAGATTCTCTCTTGTGTGTTGACTGCCAGGTCTTTCTTGAGTTTAGTAACTTTCTTGTTGAGGTTAAAGTCTCTATATTCTTTCATTGTGGCCTCTAGGTCCTCCAGGCTTTTCTTATATTGGGCAAGGACATTCGAAGATTTTAGGCTCTCTTGTTTTTCTTCTATCTCCTTCATTAGTTTTTCAGACACAGATTTGGCTGTGCTGATGATTAATATCAGCCAGTCCCTGGTGCATTTATTAGAGATATAACTCCAGTCCTTCCTGAACTCTATATGTTCCAGGAATATTCTGGGTTCTATCCGTATGATCAGTCCCAGGGGGGCTGCATGGGCTCGTAGGTACTCTGTCATTATTGCCCCGTGCAGTTATGTTCTTATCAATTGTTTTTTCAGGACCTCCAGCTCGTTCCATTCATTGTTCCCCATCCCTGGGGCGGGTATGGATATTTCATCTCCTAAAATTGAGGGAATTGCCAGGATGATATCTACCAGTTCTTCAGCGAAGGCCATGCATCTTGCTTCAGCCATCGTTATGGTATGGTCGGATGTGGGTAGGGTGTCTTGATCTTGGTATGTTTGCTAAACAAAAACAGGCAGCTTCAAGCAGACCTCTCGCGCGTGGCATGTAACGCAGACAGAGACGACCGCTCCAAGGTAAGCAACCACCTTTTGCAGCTTACCTGGGACTGCCACTCCCCCTGAGCGTGGTGTCCAAGAGTTAGACACGCGGCTCAACGTGTAGACCTAGGATGTCCTCTTGTGTAGAATTGCTAAACTCCCAGCGACAATGCCGTGTGCGTGCCGCTGTAGACAGGATATACACTCAATTTGGTTTAAATAGATAGCAATGATTTTGCTGCCTGTCGCTTTTCCGATATGATGCACTTGGGCATCACTATTGACAGTACTTGTCTTTTGGCCCCCAGGTCCCCAGATTCCGGGCCGTCTCACCCACCGTGCAAAGTTACCAGACCACACGGAGCGGGTAAGCCTTCTCCCCTCGTTATATACTAATGCAGTGTTTCGAGATAACCTTTATATATAGCATTGGATATTTACCACTGCCCAATCTCTCTCCCCTCCTTCCTGTCACCCTCACAGGGAGAGGTTTTGAAGATACGCAGACAGTGCTGCCAGACGTGATGACCAGCAGGCACACACTCAGATGCCTTGCAAAGCCCTGATGAATTTGTCCCACAGAAACCGGTCAGCTAGAGAACGACCAAACCTAGTGCACAACATGAACCGCACAGGTTACGCTCGTTTCTGACTAAGGACCCCCTGCCTAAGTATCTAGGGGCCTTTCCTGTTTGAGGTGAATTACCTCCAGAGAGAACATCGCTGAAGAAAATTCTTCACTGTTTTAACTACCCAAACCTGCACCTGCCCACCCAGAGAAAACCTTTTAAAATTAATGTTCATTTTCATCTGGATGGCAGCCAACACATGCAAAAACCAAGGCGGTAGAGCATGTGTTTTTTAGCACAACACAAGTGCGCAAGAGACGACTTGGAAAGCGCAATTAGTTATATTGGCTTTTTGACAAACTCTTCTCCACTCGACATAACTGTGTCCTCCTTAGTGTGAAAACGATTTTGGGCAACACACAGTTGAAATACCCATAAATAGTCCCTGTTGATTTTGTTTACGCCCCGTGTTCTGCCTACTTTTGTTATGTGCACCGCGCTATGTGTGATTTCGCTGTGGCGCACGCCGTTAGATGACCTGTGCGCCGGCGTGCGCCGCGCACTTTTTCAGCGCACATCCAATATTTGTCTCGCGCACAGACTTCCATGAATCGATGTGCGCTGGTTTCCCTGCGCTTGTCGCACTTGCACTGCGATTCGCACATTTTTGGCCGCTTGCGCCGATATTTTCGGCGCACATTCATTCCATGAATCGGCCTGAAAGTGTGCTTAGTCATTAAAATGACCCATATTGACCGAAAAAATCGCTTGCAATGGGCTATTGGGCGACATTTCACCTAGAGCTCTTATCCTGAACTGCAACGTGTGTCAGAATCATGTTTTTTTCATAACATTTCATATTAAGCCAGGAATTTCACTCGAGGCACAAAAGCTTATTCGGAGCTCTGGCACCTGACAATAGAGCCTTTGTTGAGTGTTTTTGTCTTTGAAGTCTGTTTTAGAGATATTACAGCTACACACAAGCCAGAGAATGGCGCTCAATTGTCTCTTGACTCATTGGCAAACATCTGAGTGACTGGATGCACAGATAATAGCTGGATAATGAGCACAGCGTTTCTATAAAATAACGGGTAATAGTAATCTCGATTGCTTACAATCAAGGTTCTGCTGAGGTGCATCCTGGGATGAATTAATTCTGCAGATAAGGTGAGCATCGCCAACTCTCTAACTTCTCCCTGAAACCCATCTTGCAAAAGTATTTCTATTGTATGTATTTGTATTTATTAGAATGTATTGAATGCTTTTGCCAAACTGTTAAACACAATCATAACATAAGTCGTAATAGTGAATGTACTGATGAAACATTAATCAAAATAGGGAAGGAAACAGCAAAAGAAGAAAGAAAAGATGTCAGAGATTGGAAAGCAACAAGAGAATTTGTGCTTTAAGTCGGGTATGAAAAATATGAAGAGAGGATGATGAACGAATGGAGAGAGGAAGGACGTACCAATGCTTTGGAGTGAGGAGGCAAGGGAGAGGAAATGGGATGATGAGCAGTGGGGTCTGGGAACAGTAAGTAGGGATTGGTTTTGGGAACAAAGAGAACAAGATGAGGAATAAAAAGAGAGACGGGAGGAAAGATAGAGTGGGGCATGACTAACGATGCACTTGTTGACAATGGAGATAAAGTTAAAGAGGATGCAAGCATCATAAGGCTAGAAGTCAAATAGATCGGAGAGAGAGAGTGATGTAGGTGCATGGGCAAAGTGAGAATAGAAGGTGAATGGCATCATTTTAGACAGAACATAGAGGAGTAAGATGGCAGAAGGGAAGGCCAAGGAGGAGGGCAGAACAGTAATAGAGCCGAGAGAAAATTAGAGAGGTCATAAGAAGCGTGGTGGCATGGAATGATAAAAAAAAAGGGCGAGCATGACGAATGTTATATAGATGCACATGATAGGAATGGGCAGTGTTCGAGATATGTCGAAGAGTTGAGGATAATTCCTAGGTTGCTAGTAGAAGGGGAGAGATAGAGGGAAGAGAGAAGAAGAATAGGGAAGCAGGAGGGAAGTGGGTGGGTACAGTGTTGGCAGGGAAGGAGAGGTTTTCAGTTTTGAAGGGTGTTCAGGTGCAGAAAGTGAGAGGACATCCAGAATTGTATGGCGAAGAGCAAGTTGGTAAATGAGGTGAACAAGAAGAACCTTTGTATATTATTGTCATAGAAATGTTAAAATGAGTTATCAGTAGACATAAGAGCAGAGCGAGGAATAACGTAAAAGGAGAAACGCAGAGGATCAAGTACAGAGCCTTGTGGTACACCATTAAGAAGCAGGCGTGACGTGGAGGTTTGTCCAGACCAAGAGACAGAGTAAGAACGGTTAGAGCGATGGGAGTGCAACCATTTAAGAATGGAGTCAGAGAACCAAGTTAAGTTGAGAAGTAGGACAGTGTGATGCACTGTGTCAAAGGTCCCTGAGAGATCCAGAAGAATAAGAATAGAAGAGAGTTTGGAGGGACAGATGTATAGAAGAACATTGGGGACGTGAAGAAGACGTTAAGAAGGGCAGTCTCAGTAATGTGAGAAGAGCGGAAACCAGACTGAAGAGTAGGAAGAAGTCAATGAAGGTTTAGATAAGATGAAACCTGGGAGATAGACAGCATGCTCAAATAGCTTGGAAAGAAATTAGATGGAAATTAGCAGGGAAAGTAGGATCAGGAATAGGTTATTATGGCATTCAGCCCCACTGTTGGGGGGCAGACATGGGCTTTAACGGCCCGCCAGCCTGAGCCCAGGTAGGCCACGCGAGGGCCTCACCGAGGGCTGTGGACTGTTAAAGCCATGTTCAGGGGTGAAAGCCAATCAGACCCTGTGGTTTATCTGTGGGTGAAAATGCTTTTTTTTCATCTGGGAGATTGGCGTCACTTGTGTAGCCAGTCTCCCGAGAAAAAAAAATACAAATGGAAAAGATGGCCACCGCCATATGGAAATGGGACTAAGTGCCTTTTCTATTTCCATGGTGGCGTCTGAGAGACGGGAGGAGAACACAGCTCTGGTCCAGCAGGTAATTGGGGAGGAGAGAGGGAGCGTGGAAGGGGTAAGGATTGTTTTGGGGGTGGATGCAACAGGGAGAAGCTCCCTGTTGCCCCCTACATGAAAAGAAATTAAAAGTAGGAAGCAACTGGCGGAGCATGTGTATTTTCGCCCGCTGTTCCAGCCACCAGTTTGGCTAAGAACCCTTTCCCGGGTGTGAATATTGTATAGGTATGACCATGGTGTGTTTGAAGCAGGATAGGAAGCAATAGGTGGAGAGGAATTTAGAAGACAGGTAAGATAGGGGATGAGATGAGTGTTGACAAGAGGGATAAGTGATGATTGAAGAAGGTCAAGAGGGGACTCAGTAGGATGACCACAAGTCAGAAGGGCAGCAGTGTTAAGGTCAGTAAGTATCTTATCTTATCTTATCTTATCTTAAAAACACTGGTAGAGCTCAGCATAAGCCCGAAGGCACTTTGGTGCAAAAACTAAAGAGGTAGAGTCCGACCAGAGAGGCAAGAACTAAAAGAGAAAAGTCTTCAGTGCCCGATGAAAAGGCAGATGGGCCTCGATGTTACGTAGAGAAAAGGGAAGTTGGTTCCAGGCCTTTGCTGCCACAAGAAGGCGCGTCCACCCACCCGAGTAAGACTGACCCTGGAGGGCTGGATAGTCTTCAGATCTTGTGAGCGGAGCGGCCTGGCAGGTGTATACATACAAAGATATGCTGAAGAAATTCTGTTCCCAATTTGTAGAAAGCTTTATGAACCAAGCACAAAGACTTAAAACTAATACGCTTCTCAACAGGGAGCCGATGGAGGTGACGCAACAGGGGGAGTCATATGGGCACAAATAGGAGAGCGAAGAACAGCCCTGGCTGCCGCATTTTGCAACAGCTGAAAACCCTGAAGAAGGTGTCTCGGGAGGGCAAGATATAGGCATTACAATAATCAATATTGCTGACCACCAAGGAGGAGACCACAGGTGCATGATACTTCGAAGGGATACAAGGCAGAACTTTCCGGAGAGTCCAGAGTTTAAAGTGTGCTTTTTGGCAAGCGGAAGAGACTTGATCGCCCACAGATAAAGACCCCGAGATTTTGACACTTTGGCCTTTCACCGAAGAGACCGGATGGAGAAATGAGTCAAGACTCTCAGGACAGAACACAGGGGTCCAAAACAGAGAGGGCACCGCCATACCCACCACAAGCACCTCTGTTTTTTCTCCATTGAGCTTATGCCAGTTCACGGCCTTCCAGTCACCAATAGCTTGCAAGCAGTTCCTCAGTCGACCTGCTGTCTCTGGTTGGGTAAGATCCAACTGCACAATGATTTGAGTATCATCGGCGTAGGAACAACACAAAAAGCCAAAAGCATGAATTATACTCAGAAGAGTTGAAACAAAAGGTTTGGCTTTTTTCACAGCTGGTCTGCGGGGCGACTCCTTATCAAACCAGATTTCCTTAATGACCACAGCATCAAACATATAGAATCCAAACATTTCTCTGAGTGATTGAGTATATGAGATATCGTAATTCACTGGAGTGTAACGGTATAAAGCCTAACCCGTTAAATACTGAATTATGGAAGGAGACTCCAGGACTCTGCACCAATTGGTCACAATAATTGTACTTTATTTACTGTTGAATCATAAAAGGTGCCCTTGTTGATAACACTTGTTTCGGCTCACCAGAGTCTTTCTCAAATCTGGGCTAGTATTCCAAAGTATATATCCAACTTTCATTGTTACTTTGCCATTAATAAGAACCAGGGTAGTTTGCGTCTTCTCGCTTATTAAGAAATTTTCTTTTCAGTAGGATTGACTCTAGAGTCAATTTCGAGCCTAGCCAACGCGAGGGATTACTTCGTTCACGGAAAGAATTCTGGGATTAATCCCACTGAAAAGAACATTTCTTAATCAATAAGCGAGAAGACCAAACTACCCTGATTCTTATGAATGGCACAGTAACAATGAAAGTTGGGTATATACTTTGGAATACTAGCCCAGTTTTGAGAAAGGCTCGCGTGAGCAGAAACGCGTGTTATCAACAAGGGCACCTTTTTTTGATTCAACAGTGAATAAAGTACAATTATTGTAACCAATTGGCGCAGAGTCCTGGAGTCTCCTTCCATAATTCTATACTCAGAAGAGGTTGAGTACAAAGGTTAAATAGAGTAGGAGACAGTGAGGAACCCTGGGGACACCACAAAGTAGAGAGGCCTGCAGAGATTAACCGGGTGATAAGGGTAGGGTGGTCAAGTAGAGACAAGGATGAGAGCGAGTGAGCAATAGTGGGATGTGAGCTGACATGGAGGGAAACGGAGAGCAGCAAAGTGACCTTGGAGGTAAAATAGACAGCAAATTGAGATGAAGATAGAGGAGAGAATAGAGCGAATATTCAGGAAGGTGAGGAGTGTTTATGTTTTGTAGGAGTTGAAAAGTTAATGTGGGTGGTGGGAAAATGTAAGGTCAGAAAAGTAGCACTTCTTCTCAGCCAGTAAGAACAGACCGTAGGATGAGTGGGGAGAGGAATGTCAATGAGAACAGAAAGGTACAGATATTTGTTCAGTCATTAGGCTCCCGGAAGAGTAGGTTGGGGGAGGTTGGGTGGAAGAGGTGAGGGTCCAGGAAGAGTGGTAAAGAATACCAGTGCCACTACCTCAGCCAGAAGCACGAGGAGCATGGGAGAAATTAGTGTAGAAGGTGAGAAAGGAAGAAGCGAGAATAGTGTTGTGTGATCCAATACAGGTCTCAGTTAAGCAAAGAAAAAGAAAATTGAAGAAACAAAAAAGTTAAAGGATAGATTGTGATTTATTGCAGAAAGAAGGAGCATTCAGTGTCCAAGGTTAATAAGGGAAGGACGATCAGAAATGATGTGTCGGTAATGTAGATTGGACAAGTTAAGAGAGCGATTACAGATAGGGCGTGAAGAGCTGAGAAGAAAGTATAGTAGGTATTGGAGACGGCATACTGAATGAGGTGAGAGAAAACAGCAAGATGGTAAAGAGAAAGTGAGCAATGAGGAGAGGCAGAATGTGTTGTAGGTGCAAACAGGGGCAAAAAGGGGTGGCCCTCAGAAGGGCCACTCTTTCATGGCGATGCCCAGGGTGAGGACGCCCAGAAGAGGTGGATATATGGGCAGCTAGAGAAGCTTAGGTAGTGCAGACCAATGGGATTAGAGTGAAGGGGAGGGCCAAGAGCAGCAAAACTACATTATTAAGGTGGCATCTCGGGTGGCACCACTGCCCCATACTCCATGGGTGCTGGAGCAGTAGCAGAGGTCTGGAAGGCTGTGAGCCGGTGGACCCGTGAACGGGCAGGAATTCTTTGGGTCACGTGATCCTTGACATGACCCACCTTGCTAGAAAGGTGGCAGCATGGACAAATGAGATGAGGGTGCAGGAGAGGGCAGGAGCAGAGAAGCCATGTTGGTAAGGGGGCACCTTGGGATGCAGCCTAGCTCTGCGCTCTGTGGGTGCTGGAGCAGTAGAAGGAGTTTGGAAGTCTTTGAGCAATAGGACGAGTGGAACTGTGGACAGACTCGGAAGACTTTGGGTCATGTGATCCCCCACGTGATCTACCACACTTGAGTGGCGGCGGTGCAGACCAATGAAGTGAGGGTGTAGGGGAGGGGAGGGGAGAAGCAGGAGTGGCAAAGCCACATTGCTAAGGGGGCCTCGAGCTGCATCCTTGCCTTGCTCTGTGATCTGTATTTGCTGGAGCAGTTGCAGAGCTGAAGGTTTTTGTTGTCTGTGAAAGTCTCTGTGATGCAATAATAAAGGCCTCTTTGTCCCTCACTGATGTGTCTGGATCTGTGTCCTAATCAGAACTGAATGTGTTAGCATGACTCCTTACTGAAAGTGCGCACATTTATACCAGTGCCCCTGTCTCTTGCAGAGGGAAACAGAAACAATATGTGTTAAAGGCAATAGCTTGTGTGCTAATAGTGCAGACTAATGGGTAGAGTGTGGTGTATGCATCGTTTTTGGGTGTAAGCGAAGTGTATAGTACATAGGCAGTGTGATTTCCAATAGTGCTGATGTGTGCAAGTGGAAATGTAATTGGAAAAAAAAGATCCAGAGCAGGGCATCTCTTCAATCTCTTCAAAGGACCTAATCAAGAACTATGAAGATGGTGAGAGGGATGGTAGGAAGAACACTTGGCAGCCATGAACCATAGATGTATTCGTGCAGCGGACACTACACAGGAGAGAGCAAATTAAGATCAATTCAAGATGTTCCTCCTACTTTCATTTCAGTCAGTGTTTTGGAGTAGTGCCGTGTGATAGGGAAGTAAGGTTGTAAGTTATTTTCTTATGTTTAATTTGTCATGCTTTTTGCGGTAATGTCTTATGTTAAATGTTTCCATCTGTCACATGCTGTCATAACTGACACACTATCCAAATTAACATCCATACCACTTCCTACATCACAATTCACAATCTCTTTCCACATCACCATTCAATACCAACCACTCTACAACCATCACCCACACAGCTTCCATCATCACTGCTACTGGTATACACCTCCACAGTCACAGCACTATCCACAAGCAGCATGCATTTTAACACCCACATTCCCATTTCCACCCACACACAGACCATTTCCATATCACCCTCTCATCTACATCTACTTTATGGTCCACATAACCTCCATCACCTTCTGCTACAGTAAGATATATAACCAGAGCCATAATTACATCCCATCCACCTTAAACAACCACATAATTTCAAGGAGTAGTAGTAGTGTTTCCTTCAGAAAGCACCTTTATCCCATTAGTATGGCCTCAATGTGAATTTGGGGGGAACACCCTCAGTTGACCGAAATCCAAGGTATGGGATCATTGTCAGAGGGGTAAGAATACATGTGTGCATTTAGCCAAATAGAAAAATAGGTGGGATGGCCGAGCCCCAGTAAGCTACCCATGATGGTCAGGCATGTGGATGGGGGTTGATAGGTGGCAAGGACAGTGCGCGAGTGCGGGAAACTTGTTATGTGTCCAGCTAGACTAAATTTTCATTGTGGGTCCTAGCTACATTCTTAAGGCAGAGATGTTGTGCATTGTGTTTTGTGTTTTAGTCTGCTGTATGGATGCAAATGCGTGCAGGTAGGCGGCTGTGCCTGCAGCTAGTGTCCACCGAAGTGGTGCGTAGCTACGTACCTTCAGCATCAGTTGGCATTTTGCTTAGATGTGCCTGTGGAATCGGTTCATTTGGACGGCTCTATGATTATACTTTACCTTGTGGTCAGAGATATCCTTGGCAGAAACAAACAGTTTTATGGCCTAAGTGTCATGAAGGTAAGCATGAAGTGTGAAGGTTTGTTAGGTTGCTGGAGGGAAGAACCAGGTTTTGAGGGCCTTTCTGAAGGAGAGGTGATCCTCTTTGTGGCAGATGCTGAGTGGAAGGGAGTTCCAGAGGGTGGTAGCTAGGACTCTGGTATAAATGAAAGGGGGATCAGAAGGAGGAACACGGAGCCAGATCTATGGTTTCTGATTGGTTGGTAGCATGTACGCTTGTGTGACAGAAATTCAGGGCCTGTCTTGTGGAGGGTACGGTGTGCAATGCACATTGCCTTGAAAGTCATCCATTGGCTGATAGGAAGCCAGTGGAGCACCCTAAGGGCAGCAGTGATGTGTTCTCTGGGTGACAGGGCAAGGAAGAGCCTAGCAGCAGTGTTTTGATCAGTTGGAGCTTTCTGAGCTGATATGCAGTGGCGCCCAGTTGGGGGGAATTGGCATAGTCTAAATGGGAGAGAATGATAGCCAGGATTGCTGAGACTGTAAGGATTACCTACGTTGTAATCAGCACTAAGCGCTTATCTCACATTTTAGGATTTGGTCTCTCTTTTTATGCCACCCATAACTGGCACTGTATTCTGATTTTCTGGATCAAATCTGAGGACACATGGTGATAAAATGAGAGTATGTCAGTGATGTTGACTTCACAGATAGCAGCTGTGGTCCCACTCTGTGTTAATTCCTCGAGGAGTTAGATTGTCCAGTCAATCGATCCAACATATCTCTTTCTGGAGTAAATTCTTCAATATGTCTCCACCCCTCTTTGGTGGTGTAACCTGTTCCAGAATAATAACTTGCATTTGTGCTATTGTGTGGCACGCTTGTGAAAAATCCTGTGCTAATGGGGATTTCTCTGATTTAATCCTGATATTTGACTTGTGCTGCGCCCAAAATGTTTTTGCTTTATGTGTGGTGACGACCACGTGAAAGATGCCACATGGGCATCTTATCCCATATACAATGTTGGCAGAGTCACAGGCAGTGGAATGTTTGAGCCAGATCTTCTTTCCTGAATATGGATGTTTAATGGAATTTCCTTTGATTATATTATGACACTGTTGACAGTTGTTGCATGGGGAGGTGCCTTTGTGTATCGATTGAATGTTTCTGGGGTAATTTATATCAGCCCTGATAACACTGTGCCTTATTGAGTTATTTTTACGATAGTCAAGCATTGCTGGATCCGGAAATAGTTATTTCATGATTGGATCTAGTTGTAATCATTTCGAACGCGCTTTCAGGATGTTTTTGATCTTTCGGCTTTGTTGTTGTTTAAACCAGACAGTCCTTATCACAACCCATCTTTTCCTGAAGCCAATTTGCAGCCAGACTTTCCTCACAAGAGCACAGTCTGTAGGAGTACAATAAACCACCTAACAGACAAGGGGCTTGAGTGAAAAGGCAGGAGCAGCAGCAACAGAGCTAGAGGAAACAACAACAGCTGTTCAATACTTTGATCAAAAGGTACCAACCGTGTCAGCCACCACCACCTATTTCCCACTCTTACCTGCTCTGTGAAGAACAAGACCCGAAACCTACTTGGCCACAACGGAGGAAACGGAATGAAGAACCAGATAAAGAAGTTCCAGGAGAAGTCCAGTGATCCCAATAGAACAGGTTAACAACAGTTTGTGTCGTACTGCAGAGCGTCCAGGTATTAGTGAAATGAGTGACCAAAGAAGAAAACAGGAGAGCGTCCACAGCAGTCACAGTGAGTCCGTGTATGGAGGTGCGGAGGAGGGGACAAAATAAACAAGGATAGGAGAAGAAAAGCAAAGGAACTGAAAGAAAGGAAATAAAGGTAAGTAACGGGACCAAGCGGGAAGCGGGAGGTACTTGACCAAGTTTCAGAGGCGATTACGCCGGGTTGCAGAGCTCCAGGATAGCAACGTAACAAATCGGTAGGCAGAAGAAATCCAGGTAATGTGTGCCGCGTCGGGGGTAACAGGAATCAATCCGAAGGAACCAAATACCAGAAATCAGGGGCAGTTCAAAAAGGTTAATCCGTATTAACAGGCCAAGGAGTCAAGAACAGGTTCAAAAATAACAAGATTGCAGAAAACTGATGCTACAAAACTGGCCGTTAAACTCAGTTAAGGAGCACCCGCTCCATGCGCGCAGCAAGAATAAGTACTACTCGCATACAGACGCGAAATGACGGTCCGTGCATGTCACGTGACCATAGTGCATGACTCGAGCACTAACGCAGAATGCTGGATGCTGCAGCCTGCACAGAACCGCCACGTTTTCAGTGTTGAGCCAAATGCCAAGGAATTTTCCCAGGTAATTGGCGGGGCAATCGCAAGCCTTTGTGACCTTAAATGGGGTCGAGTCACGACAGTACCCCCCTGCAAAGGGCATCGCTCCCTGGAATCTCGCAGGTGCTTCTGCCAGAAGGCGCGCAAAGTCGAGGAGCATGTAGATTGAAAGCCGGTTCCCAAGTCCTGTCTTCCGGACCATAGGCCTTCCAATCGATCAAATAAGAGAGCACCACATTCCTTAGTCGTGTGTCCAGAATTGCGTGAACCTCATATTCTTTTTCACCTTGCACTTTCAGTGGAGCTGGAGATACAGGGAGACGAGTGCCAGAAACATATGGATGGAGTAAGGAAACATGAAACACAGGTTGTACACGCCAAGTGGAAGGGATTCGTAGAAGCACGGCAGCTGGATTGATGCAATGCGAAACCTCATAGGTGCCTAGGTAGCATGGCAAAAGCTTCTTGTTGCCCCGAAGAGTAAGGTGTTTGGTTGACAACCATACCCGGTCACCTGGAGTGTAAAAAGGGGCTGGAGAGCAATGCTTGTCCGCTTGTTCCTTAGTGCGGTGCTGGGCGGCTTGGAGGTGACAAAGAACAGAGGTACGTAAAGAGAGCAGTGAATCCCTCATTTTCATAGCAGCAAGAACCCGGTCTAAGGAAGGAAGGACAGTAGGAAGAGTCCTCGGGTGCAGACCATACAAGGCGTAAAATGGAGAACACCCCACCGATGAATGTCGGGAATTGTTGTATGCGAATTCAGCGATCCCCAACACAGACAACCAATCCGACTGATGTTTTAGACATAGACAACGGAGGTACTGTTGCATGGTATCATTAGTACGCTCTGTCTGGCCGTCTGTCTGTGGATGATATGCTGAAGACAGACAAGCATCGATGCCCAAAGCACTGGTTAATGCACGCCAGAAACGTGACGTAAACTGTGATCCCCTATCTGATATCACCACTGTGGGAAGTCCGAAAAGCGGACTATATTGTCAAAGAACAGAGAGGCCAACAGGGAGGCCGACGGGATACCTGGACATGGAATAAATTGGGCCATCTTGGTAAACTTGTCCACAACTACTAGTATTGCCGTCCTACCCTGAACCATAGGAAGGTCGCGCAAACAACAGACAAGCTCAGACGCCAGGATGAATATACTGTTCCTAGCAGCAGTGGCCGTGGGATACCGCTGGAGGAGGAGGATAGTCAGGGCCAGAATTTTTACACCCAGAACCAGCCTTTTTGGGATGCCTGATGACCACGTGTATGGGAGGTACAGGTTCCCACCTCACATAATACTCGACCTGGTCAGTGAGTGGGAGGAGGACCTCACATCACCCACCCTCTGCTCCCAAGCACTCAGCCCCCTGGAGAAGGTCCTTAATGTAATGCACTTCTTGGCCACTTGATCATTTCAGCGGACAAGTGCCATAGTGGGGGGTGGGTGTCACAGGCCACGCAGTCACACTGCCTACACCAGGTCTTGGCCATCATGACTGCACGCCCATCAGTACGCAGGCACATATACCTTGCCAGAACACCTGCAGAAAGGCAGGCTGTCGTCCAGTTTTCTTACAGGGTGGCACACATCCCCAAAGTGCTAGGTGCCATTGACTACACCCATGTGGCTCTACGTCCCCCAGGGCATCTGAGCACATCTATAGAAACCGCAAGCACTGGCATTCCATCAACGTCCAGGTAGTATTTGATGCCAAGGGAATCATCATCTCAGTATATGGCAACTATCCAGCGTCCACCCACGACAGTTTCATTTCAGTTTCATTTACAGAATGTCAACCCTAAACCGGGACCTAGAAGCTTGGCGGCATGGTGATACATGGCTGATTGGTGAGTATAAATGCCACAGCAAATGCATGCATGTCAGATACTGAGTAATGTCACAACCCCACTATTGATACCCATCACCACCTCCCCAGGGGACAGTGCCTACCCTCTGAGCGCCCACATGATGACGCCAATTCGGAACCCCACCACGCCACCCGAGGTAAGATACAACACAGCCCATATTGCAACCCGGGGCATAGTGGAGCGCACATTCGGAGTGCTCAAGTCACTCTTTCGCTCCCTTGACCGTTCTGGCAGGTAGCTGTTATACGCTCCCCCAGTAGTATGCAGGATCATAGTGGCAGCATGTGTCCTGCGCAACGTTGCAACACGCCGGGGCCTGCCCGTGGACATGGTGGTGCCCCCACATCCCCAACCACATGCACACCCGCTGCGCATGGGAGGGGAAAGGGCACGGGGTGAGGCAGCCCGTACGCAGCTGGTGGCTAATTACTTCACCTAAAATCACACCTCTGTGGAGTGCACACAGCCCTGGCACATACCAGCTGACTATCAATGATGATGAGTCAAGTGACAGTCAACTGTCACAACCATACCAGCCTGAGATTGTTCACCTGGAAGTGTTCCATTGTGTGTATCCCTACCTACACAAACACCACCAATGCTGTGTCATCAAAAGACACACTTCTATGCTGCTAAAATCATTACCCCCTTGCAAGATACAACATGACAACAGTGCCATGTCACCCAACACCTCCCCAGCACCGCCACCCAACACACCATGGCATGTCATGCTATGTGAGAGCAAACAAAGGAATCCCCAAAACATGACACAAGTGTCACAAAGTACAGTGTCCTGAATGGAAAATGGCCACACACAATATGCTCCCATTAATGTAGAACTGACAACACACATGACCAAAGACTTACCACAATACAATGCAGCTAGCCAACCCCAAACATAGCATTCACATGACAGTACTAAGTTAAAGGATACTTAGTCTTACAACCTGGTGATGCTAGCACATCGACGACTTCCAACTGTACAGTGTTGGTGCCACGCAAATCTGGAAGTGCACTGCTTACAACATGAACTCCATCTCCAAAGTAGACAGCCTTGTGAAGACATGAGGAATGAACCTGCAAATTAGGAGGGAGACATGGATGCACAAGCACACATCAATACACCATGCAGTGTACAATACTACAACAATATGCACTAGGAATGTATACACAGTATTGACTACAGACTGCCCACACATGTCATGGGAGTCCAACGTCACTGTGTAAGTCACTGTCATTTGGGCACACCCTTTGCAAGCCCATGGAAATGGGAAGCAGGAGGGGTATGTGTCTCACGAACCCAAGCATCTAACCCATACTCAGGACAAGCCTGCATGTGCCCAGCCGGAATACAGTGGATACCCACGGGAGCCACACAAGGCAACACACTGTAACAAAAACTCAAAAATCAAAAAACAAAAATCAAAAATGGCCATGTAGGGGTCAGGGGGGTGGTGGAGGCCACCCAGGAGGTCCAGGGACAGGATGCACACCAACAGCCACCTGTGTGGATGTTGCAAAAAAAACACCTCCATGGGCTCATGACCTGCACGGCTACGCTATCGTGAGAGATTCAGAATCGCTGTGGTCGCTCTCATCACTCTGTGCTGCTGCCGCCACAGGAGATGGTGCTGCTATGGGAGGCAGCCCACGCAAAGCCCTAGTCTGGTCCTCCATGGCAGCAAGCATGCGGGTGTGGAAGGTCTCGTTCTGGAGGAATATGGTGCGGAAATCCCCATGCACCACCTGACGTGATGTCCGGGTCTCCTCCCGAGTTGCCTGCATCTCTGCTGAGAGCGTACGTGTGACCCGCTCCAGCAGCTGTTCTGTCCTCGTGACAGTGGAAGCCTCAAGGTCCACAAGAGTCTGCCTGAGGTGATGGACGTCTACCCTCAGGGCTTCCCTCTGGCCCTGGGACTCTAAAGAAATGGTTTCCCGCAGAGTGTCCAGGGCCGCCCGTCTGTCCCTGTTGGACGCCAACATGTCCTCCCTGAGTGATCGGCAAATGGAGTCTGTTGCCTGCTGTAGTTGCTCCATCTGCCTTTCTGAGGGGACAATGGAAGTGGCCACCCTCTCCATAGCTTCAGCCATCATCTCAGATGCTGCTGCCTGTTGGTTTGCCATACCGTATATGGATTTCTCCCATGCGGTATTGCCTGGTGGCGTACGGCCACCACTTTGGCGGGCACAACACCTGTCTGGGGCAAGGCGAACTGTGCCTTGCTGTGTCGGCACTGCCTGAGGCTGCAGGACTGCATTCCCCCTCTGATCTGCTGGCCCAGGAACAGGATCAGATGTTGTGGAGTGTGGCCCTGCATCCGTAACCACCAAAGGCGGACCTACCAACACTGACATCCACATAGTGGACTGTACCCCTGGTGCAGGTGGGTCGGACAGAACAGAATCCCTTCCAGAAACACCTACCTGCGAAGCCACATAGGTCTCATCATCCGAATCAACACCTGAATAGAGGTCTGGGGAGGTGCACCCAGAGACACCCCTGGGCAGAATGGTCTGCAGCAAGATTGGGTTCTCACCCACCACCACACCACGTCCCCCACTGGTGCCTGGTCGTGCCTGAGATTCCTCCTGGGTCTGCACCATCTCCTCAACCTCATAAGCATCAAGTGTGTCATCCCCTGCAAAAACATGAAAGACAAAAATTGGAAACAGGCATTAGCACCATGGCACACAATTAGGCCTCACAAGCTACAGAACCAGTACTTGATTGACACATGTCCCACATGATTATAACCCTCCCATGCATGCAATGTCACTGAGTTTGAAGGGGAGGAAAATGTCAGACACTGATGACACCAAGATGGAAGAGCAACACATTAGCTGCATGCTGCCTAGCAGAGCCATCACACATTGGCCTGTGAGTGGCATGTCCAATCCACATACATGACACATGCCATCACACAGATGGCTTGTACCATAGGCATGTCACATATCGTTTGACAATAGGGCTGAGAAATGCGTAGTGAAAGTGGGGGGATCGAAACAATCAGCCTGAATGAACAATGAGAAATACGGAACAATGTTGTTGCAAGATGCTACTTCAAGGGCAACTGGCGTGATGTTGCACAAAATGTCTACTGTGGGCAGAAGGGATACTGTAATACCCAAATCCAGGGGCGCAGAATGTTTTGGATGAAGCACATGGGTGACCCAAACCACTCAGGCACACACACCCTCCCCTGGCACTCAATCAGAACCCCTCACACACACAACATACACATGGATCACACACACATGCATGTGCACTCACCGGACAATGCCTCGTAATCTGGAAGTTCTCCCACACCTTGGATCTGTTCCTCTGTGACGTAGGTCCCAGCAACAGATTCATGTACAGTGAGTTCAATGTCCTCATGTGGAGACTCACCTCCAGTCACCAGAGTAGCGGCATGACTTGAGGCCAGCTTTTTCTTTGCCCCGCGCTTAAGGTCATTCCAGCGCTTGTAGCACTCACCAGCTGTGCGCCTCACTAATTCAAGGGCACTTATGATGTCCGTGACAGTCTGCCAGTGTGCCTGACGTTGAGCAGGTGTGGTCTTGCACCCTGAAGTGATCAACATTTCGCTGTCATGTGCGGACACATACTGCACAAGTGCATCACGTTCGGCATCATTGAAGCTAGGCTTCCTTTGCGTGCCGGACTGCGTAGCCGTGTCTGGGGTATCAGCCTATAGTGGACGAGCACTTTTCCTCTTTTTTTTGGAAGGTGGTGGGGATCCTGAGTGGCCTACGCCGCTCTGGCGTAGGCCACTCAGGATCCACCGGTGGACTGGGTAGTTGGAGTGTGGGAATGCACACTGAGCATGGGACTTGGTGCAGGCATTGGCTGAAGTGTTACGTAGTCAGGGGGAACGTTAGCAAGATGGACTGGGACCAACACTGCCCTGGCTGGGAGAGTCAGAGCTGGGGTGGATGGAGCTGCAGCTGCCCCTGCAGCCTCCCCACCCTGCCTACTCAGGGCAGCAGATGACATAGCTGCCCCTGATCCACGTGGCCTGGTGACACCAACTTACACCGCCACACGTGGCCTAAACTTGGCGACCTGGAAGTCAGCCTGGGAGTCACCCTCTGCCAGGTCATGTGCCACAATGGGCCGGTCCAACAAGGGCTGAGCAGAGATGGTGTCAGCCACGTTTCCCTCAACTATGGGGGGGGAAGGGGTACCTACCGCGCCCACCACACCCACATCTTGAGGCTCGGCCACCTTTGCCACCCTTACCGCTTGGTCGCCTCCCAACCATGGCACTGATGTTGTTGTGCGTATGGGAGTTGCAGTAAACTATTGTCCTGGGCAATTGGGGTCAAAGGGGTAGGGTACTAGATGGAATTCGTACCCTAGTGCTCTAGCAAGGCTGTATGTGACCCCTGGGGAAAGATGACGGGTCACTCAACGCACAGGAACCCCAAAAACAGAAAATAACGTGCACGCAACCCCTCGTAGACCACATGCGTGGAAAAATGAACCCGCACTACGCTGTGGCACCCAGAAAACACAAAAATGAGCGTACGCGTGTTACATGCAGCCTAAAATGACCGCTGAAGGGGTACGCGACACACGGGGCAAGCACAGTTGATAAATACGTGCGCGACTCAATGTCTGCCTGGAAAATGAGCGTGAAAAATACGTGCATGTGCGCGTTGGCAACATCCCCGCCAAAAGAAGAATTGTACACTGTCTGAGGAGACAGGACAAAAGAAGAAGTGAACGCTGTTTGAGGAAACAGGCCCAACCGAAAATCAGAAAAAAGCTGTCAGAGGTAACAGGGAGTACGAACTAGAAACGCTGTGAAGTAAATCGCGTGTGAACCGACAAGAAGTACAGAATTCACCCACTCACTCTCCACGAAAAGCACATACAAGTAAATGACGTCCTACACGTACCTTTTGAACCGTCCCACATGTCCAACATCACTTTCGCGTATACGCGCGTGCAGTTCTTGGACGTGTAACATGCACCCGGGTTCAGGGAAACGCCCGCGCGCGCACGTCACAGACGCACTTACGCGCTAAGGCCCTTTCGTCCAATGAAATCGCATATGCGTGCTGATGTGCTTACGCGCTAAGGGCCTTTCCTCTAATTACACGCTGACGTGCTAGATTTTCACGCGCCAAATCACTCCGTATCAAGCTGGCCACGCGTTCGCACACGGAAGACCACGCTCCTGCCCAGAAGGCCGAATTACTGCCCCCCAGAGCCACAAGCATGCTCCCACCTGCCATCTGCTGCTGCCTGATTGCCTCCTGCCCACGTGCCCTGCCATTTGCTGCCTGCACGTCAGCCTGGGGTGCTGTTGCTGTGACCACCCCTGCTGGAACCGAAGACTCCCGACTGCTGTTCCATCGCTCCACAGCCCAGACCCAGGACCCAGTTGCCCACCCACACCTGCCTCTGGGGTTGCCATGTCGGGCACTACACCATATGGCACCACTGGCAACCCCCAGCCAGAGAGGCAGAGGGGCACCAGCTTCACTGCCACCGAAGTTGGTGTCCTGGTGGAGCAAGTCCTGGGGCAGTATGATGCCCTCTTCGGAAGGTCGGCCGCCGACAAGGAAGGACGGACTCGGATCTGGACGGATATCGTGACTGCCATCAACGCGGAGGGGGTGGCAGTCCGCGACTTCCAACATGTCAAGAAGCGCTGGGAGGACTTCAGGTCCAGGACCCTCAACAAGGCCCGGCGCCTCTTGACGGCAGCGGATGCTAAAGGGCACCGTTGCCACCTGTCGGAACATCAGATGAGGGTCCTGGAACGCATACGCCCAGCGCTCCACGTCCAGGTCCTTGAGAGGCAGACCCGTCTGGAGTCGAGCGGTAAGTGTACATGCATACTCATTGGAAGCTGTGCGTGTGGTGGTGTGCCAGTAGTGTGCAGGTTGTACAAGTGGTTTTGTAGGGCCATGTATTGATGTGTATGTACAGGGCTGTGAGGCTGACACATGCAAGTCCTTTCATGTGTGAGACACATGGATGGTGTAGGTGTGGGTAAGCATGCAGGCCAAATGCAGATGTGTGAGCACACATGTTTTGATTACTGTGTATGTAAATTGGCATGGTTGTGGAGTCACACATGGATGTTGGTTCCAGCTGCATTTATCTGCACCGTGTACATGTGCATGTGTATGTATTGGACATGGGTGCAACAGTGATGCAACATGGATGCATGTGAGACTGATATGTAGAAGACCGATTGCCAGATGTGACATGGATGCCAATCTCATCACTGCGACAGTTGGCAGAGGTGTAGACATGCATGTAATTGTGGTGGTGTGTGTGCATGTCTAGTGCACTCCCTGTGTTTCATGTGATGTCTGGCTCACCTTTGGCTGCTCATGCTGTTTGTATATGTATGGATGTTGCTGGCTGTTGCAATATGGCTGTGGAATAGCTTATGTGTGTGAGTTGCAATGACATGTGTGTTGGGGATTGTGATGCCATGTCTGAAGTATGACAATGCCACTCATGTACAACTGTCATGTGTGTATGAGTCCATTGTACAGTGCCCTGATGCCTGTCTCCTATCTCTCTCTATCTGCAGTGTCAACTGATGAAGAGGGCGGAGAAGGTGCTGTGAAGCACAGCGGCAGGGATTGCACCGCCAGCTGGAGACGCAAGGCCCGGCTCCCCTCCCAGGTTGTCATCTCATCGGGGAGTGAGGAGTCTGGTGCCGCGTTCCAGGTCACAGCTGCCGAGGGGAGGTCCAAGAGGTGGAGGTTGGAGTTGGACTCCTTGGCAGCCAAAGGGGCAGCTGAGACCCCACAGGGCCCAACGGAGGAAGATGGCACAGAGCCATCCAGGTTGGTGGGGATTCGGTGGAGGAGGAGGCTGTGCAAGGGACAGAGACGGGGTCTGGAGGTGGGGATTCCACTGGTGCTAGTGGTGCAGTGCAGGGGCAGGGACAGGAGGCAGCACAGGCTGCCGCTGAGGTGCCTGTGTGTAATCCTGTCCCCCATCCTGTGACTGCATCATCTTGCACCAGCAGGGATACCTACGTCCAGACCCGTTCTAGGGGAGGGGATTGGCTTACACCAACTGGCCTTCCTCTCCCTGCGGATGTGGCTATCCGGCACCGGGTTGAGCCTGTCCTGGGTGGGATGGCGTTACGTCAACGTGCCATGCGAGCTGACCTGCAGTCTTTTCATGAGGAGACTGCACGTCTTCTCGCATGGCTCGTTGACCGCGTTGACCCACTGGGAGAGCTCACCATGGCCAGATTCCTCCGTTTTGTGGACCTTGTTCCGATCCCCTCCTAAACTGAACCCCCTATGTGCCAGTCGTCCTCCGTGCCATCTTCCCACCCATGTGTCACCTGGGTGCCCTGTGGAGCTGCCTATGACCCTGCGGCCAGGCTGGTGGAGGACACATCACTGCCACAGTCGGGAGTCAGACGTCCAGCAGGGGTGGGAACATCAACAACTGCACCCCAGCTGGAGGAGGATGTGCAGGCAGCAGGAGCCAGGGCACAGGCAGCAGCACAGCAGCAGCAGCAACAAGGTGGGAACCATGATGGCACGGGGCCTTCATCATCGGAGGGGCAGGCATCGGCCGGAGGGCAGGAGGACCCAGGACGGGAAGTGTCTTCCGTGTGGCAGCGGTTGGGCCATGCGATAGATGCGGAGCGGCAGCGGGTGGAAGAGGCATGGCTCACGATGGTCAGGGCGGAGAACTCCATGCGTAGGGCCCTGAGGCGGGCCGAGTGCCTCGAGGTCATTCGCAGGGACCTGGAGTTCCAGATGTCATCGTCCATGCAAACCCTCGGGGCCATGGAAGAGGACCGCCTCTGGGAGATCGAGCAGGAGTTCGATGATGCCCTGGCCCAGAACATCAACATGTGAGCCATTGGTCTTGCCCGCTGCCCTTGTAAATAGTTAGATAGTGTTAGGTTTCCTTTGGTTTTTTCTTTATTTTGGTTGCGCTTGGACAATTCACCAACTTTCTGTATATAGTTTTTCATTAGGTAGTATTTTTGATAGGTTTCATTTCTTCTGTTGGGATCATGGACCCTGGATTGTTCTTCTGTATATAGTTCACCATTGGATTCATCTTTTTTATTATTTTATTTACCCATGGAGCAATGGTTTTCTCTTTTGTTTTTCCCTTGGATTTGATTTTTTGAACGGTGACTTTGGACACCTTTCCTTTGGATTATGATTTGTTGTTTTTCATTATTTTACGGACATGCAGCTTTTCGTTTTTAATTCCCATTGTCGTTTGTTTGTTTTTAATTCCATTCATGTTGCTTTTAATACATTTTTTTCTTCATACTTCGATGTGTGGTATTATCTCATTGGTTTCATGTGTGTCATGGTATGGGTTTTGACATTCACTTGCACCCATTGTGTGTGTGTGACGGACATGTGTTCATTTACATACTTGCCATTGGGGTTGTATCATGAAATTGCCATTTCAATGTGGGTGGATGCAATACTTGGGTGGGTCTTTGGCATGTGAAGGCTGGCCATAAGGGCCAGTGATCTAGATTGTGATGACGTGTTGGCTGGGGGACATGTGTCGGTGCCTGCTGGCAGGTGCCCTGCACTGCTGGGGGGTGGGGGTGCTGGGGGACATGAGTGGGGCCCTGCTGGCAGGTGCCCCACACTGCTGTGGGGGTACAAGGGGACATGAGTGGGACATGAGTGGGGGCCTGCTGGCAGGTGCCCCGCACTGCTGGGGGGTGGGGGTGCAAGGGGACATGAGTGGGACATGAGTGGGGGCCTGCTGGCAGGTGCCCTGCACTGCTGGGGGGTGGGGGCACAGGGGGACATGAGTTGTTGATCAGTGGTGCAAGCGGACAGGTGGCTTGTCTGGGGTGCATGGCCATGGTGGATGGGCTGCCTGCGGGACATGACTGGGGTGCGTGGTAGTCCCCTGTGGTGTGGTCTGCCTGCAGGGGCCTTGGAGGGTGTAGAGGGAACACCTGGGAGGACCCACACTGCCAATTCACGTGTAGGACTCCCCGTGCACCCCCGAAATTCACGTACCCCGCTCTGACAGTTAAATCGCTTGTGAAACTTCCCGGGAACCCCTGAAATACACATACCCCACTCGCACAGGGCCTATCGCGGGTGAAACTTCCCGCGAACCCCTGAAATACACATACCCCACTCGCACAGGGCCTATCATGGGTGAAACTTCCTGCGAACACCAGTAATGCACGTACCCCACTCGCACATGGCCTATCGCGTGTGAAACTTCCCACAAACCCCTGAAGTACACGTACCCCACTTGCACAGGGCCTATCGCGGGTGAAACTTCCCACAAACACCAGTAATGCACGTACCCCACTTGCACATGGCCTATCGCGTGTGAAACTTCCCGCAAACCAATGAAATACACGTACCCCACTCGCACAGGGCCTATTGCGGGTGAAACTTCCCACGAACACCAGTAATGCACGTACCCCACTCGCACATGGCCTATCACGTGTGAAACTTCACGCGAACCCCAGGAATATTGGCCCTGTGCGAGCGAGTGGGGTACGTGTATTCCTGGGGGTCGCGTGAAGTTTCACAGGCGATTTCAGCAGGGTACGTGTATTTTATGGGTTCGCGTGTCAAGTTTCATCCTCGATTTCAGCAAGGTTACTGTATTCCTGGGGTTCGAGTGAAGTTTCACCCGCCATTTCAGCAGGGTACGTGTATTCCTGGGGTTTACGTGAAGTTTCACCCTCGATTTCAGCAGGGTACGTGTATTACGGGGTTCGCGTGAAGTTTCACCCGCAAAAGGGCCCTGGTCGAGGGAGTACGTGAATTTCAGGGGTGCGCGGCAAGTTTTTCACGCCAAAGGGTAACGCCCATGCACAATACGTCACAAACGCGCTTACGCGCTAAGGGCCTTTGGTCCAATGATATCGCGTACGTGTGCTGATGCGCTTACGCGCTAAGTGCCTTTCCTCGAATTACATGCTGATGTGCAAGATTTTCACGTGCCAAATCACTCTGTATCAAGCAGGCCACGCGTACACACACGGAAGACCATGCTCCTGCCCAGAAGGCCATTTTCCTGCCCCCCAGAGCCTCAAGCACGCTCCCACCAACCATCCGCTGCTGCCTGACTGACTGCTGCCCACGTGCCCTGCTATTTGGTGCCTGCACGTCAGCCATTTGCAGGGGTCCAGTTGCTGTGTCCACCCCTGCTGTAACAGAAGACTCCTGACTGGGATTCCATCGCTCCACAGCCCAGCCCCAGAACCCATGTTGCCCACCCACTCCTGCCTCTGGGGTTGCCAATTTCGGGCACTACACCATCTGGCACCACTGGCAACCCCCAGCCAGAGAGGCAGAGGGCCACCAGCTTCACTGCCACCAAAGTTGGAGTCCTGGTGGAGCATGTCCTGGGGCATTATGATGCCCTCTTCAGAACATCACGCGCCAACAAGGAAGGACGGGAGAGGATCAGGGACGACGTAGTGGTTGCCATCAACGCGGAGGGGGTGGCAACCCGCGACATCAAGCACGTCAAGAAGCGCTGGGAGGACTTCAGGTCCAGGACCCTCCACAAGGCCCGGCGCTTCACGGAGGGGGGCCAGGCATGCCTGAGTGCCATCCAGATGAGGGTCCTGGAACGCATAGGCCCAGCGCTCCACGCCCAGATCCTTCGGAGGCAGACCCGTCTGGAGTTGAGCGGTAAGTGGCCAAGCATTGCTGTGTGAGACAGGGCATGTTGCAGTGTGATGGTAGCCTGATGCTTGCCTGTATGCGTGACATAGGCCATGTATGGATATGTGTGTGCAGGGACATCATGGTCATACATGTGAGACCAGTTATGTGTGAGCCACATGGTTGGTGCATGTGTTTTAAAGCAACATGGGGAGCTCTATGTGGAATGCACACATGAATGCATGGCTGTCTCTGTTCCTGGACATGGAGGGGGGTGAGGAATGGGTGCTGATGTCATGTACATGTATGGTGCACATGTGTGTGTGTGTGCCTGAGAAGTGTGTGTGTGTGTGACTTTGAAACGCCATGGATGCATGTGACTTTGAAGGCAACATCTTGGTTTACAGGGGCCCTTTTACATGGATGTTGATGTTGATTGCAGGCGCCCGGACTGTTTCTGCATGTGTGTTGTGTGCATTCACCCATGTGTTGTGGAATGACAGGATGGAAGTGACATTTGACAGTGTCACTCATGTGTTATTGCTTCCTTTCTAGGGTATTTTGTACTGTACCCTGATGCTTGTGTTCTATGTCTCCCTCTACGCAGCGTCAAGAGAAGAAGAGGGCGGAGACAGCGCTGTTGAGCCAAGCGGCGGGATGCCTCCACTGGGCGGCGACGCAAGGCCCAGCCACCCTCCCAGGAATTACCACCATCCGGGAGCGAGGGGGCTGGTGCTGCGTCTGCCTCAACGGCTGTGGCGGAAGGGCCATGTGAGTCCCCACAGGGGCTTCCAATGGCGGCAGATAGTGTGGAGACATCCAGGTTGCTGGTCTCCACAGAGGAGGAGGAGCACGCTACTGAGCCACACATGGGGCCTGGCGGGGGTAGTACCACTGGTGCAAGTGGTGCAGTCCAGGGCCAGGGTCAGGAGGCAGCACAGGTCACGGGGGAGGGGCCTGTGCATGTCGCTGTTCTTGACCCTGTGACTGCACCATCATACACCAGCAGGGAGGCCCCGTCCCAGGCCCGTCCGCAGGTAGTGGAGAGTGCCATATCACCTGCCTCTCCACTACCTGCGGGCAAGGGGTCCCGCGACCGTATGGGATCCGTCCTGGTGGGTGTCGCGTTGCGCACGCGTGTCATTCGTGATGACGGGCGTTCTTCCTGGGCGGAGAATGCACGCCATCACGAAGAGCAGCGTTGTGACGTGGCACTGCTGGGAGGAGCCCTGGTCGGAGGGTTCCTACATGTGACGCGCGGACCTCTCCTCCTCTGTGGAGGCTATGCGCCAGTCGTTCTCTACATCGTCTTCCGGCCCAGATTCCACCAGGGCCCCCTGTGGACCTGGCCTGACCAACACAGCCAGCTTGGTGGAGATCCCATCTCTGCCACAGTCGGGAGTTGGCGGTCCAGCAGGGGTGGACACCGCAACTGGAGACAAGCAGATGGAGGATGTGCAGGCACCATCGGACAGGGCACATGGACAGCGGCAGCAGCAGCAGGCTGTAGGTGGGAGCAATGATGGCTCAGGGCCATCAACATCGGAGGGGCAGGCATCAGCAGGAGGGCAGGAGGACCCTGGACAGGAAGTGTCTTCCGTGTGGCAGCGGTTGGGCCATGCGATAGATGCGGAGCGGCAGCGGGCGGAAGAGGCACGGCTCTCGATGGTCAGGGCGGAGAACTCCATGCGTAGGGCCCTGAGGCGGGCCGAGTGCCTCGAGGCCATTCGCAGGAACCTGGAGTTCCAGTTGTCATCGTCCCTGCGAACCCTCAGGGCCATAGAAGAGGACCGCTTCCGGGAGATCGAGCAGGAGTTCGATGATGCCCTGGCCCGGAACATCAACATGTGAGCCGTTGGACTTGCCCGCTGCCTTTGTAAATAGTTATTTGGTTAGTATTAGGTTTCCTTTGGTTTTTTCTTTATTTTGGACCTTTTGGACAATGGACCACATTTTTGTATATAGTTTTTTTATTAGGTAGTAGTTTGATATGTTTAATTTCTTCAGTTGGGATCATGGACCCTGGATTGTTCATCTGTATATAGTTGACTGTTGGATTCTACTTTTTTTTTGGGATTTCCCCATGGAGCAATGGTTTTCACTTTTGTTTTTCCCTTGAATTTCATTTTTGGAACTGTGACTTTGGACAGCTTTCCTTTGGATTATGATTCGTTGTTTTTCATTATTTTACGGACATGTAGCTTTTCTTTTTTAATTTCCATTGTCGTTTGTTTGATTTTAATTCCATTCATGTTGCTTTTAATACATTTTTTTCTTCAAACTTCGATGTGTGGTATTATCTCATTGGTTTCATGCATGTCATGTGATGGGTTTTGAGATTCACTTGCACCCATTGTGTGTGTGTGACGGACATGTGTTCATTTACATACTTGCCATTGGGGTTGTATCATGTAATTGGCATTTCTATGTGGGTGGATGCAATACTTGGGTGGGTCTTTGCCATGTGGAGGTTGGCCATAAGGGCCAGGGATCTAGATTGTGATGACGTGTTGGCTGGGGGACATGTGTCAGGGCCTGCTGGCAGGTGCCCCGCACTGCTGAGGGGGTGGGGTGCAAGGGGACATGAGTGGGACCTGAGTGGGGGCCTGCTGGCAGGTGCCTCTCAGTGCTGGGGGGTGGGGGTTCAAGGGGACCTGAGTGGGCGCCTGTTGGTAGGTGCCCCGCACTGCTGGGGGGTGGGTGTGCAAGGGGACATGAGTGGGGGCCTGCTGGCAGGTGCCCCTCAGTGCTGGGGGGTGGGGGTGCAAGGGGACATGAGTGGGGGCCTGCTGGCAGGTGCCCCACAGTGCTTGGGGTGCAAGGGGACATGAGTGGGGGCCTGTTGGCAGGTGCCACACACTGCTGGGGGGTGGGGGTGCAAGGGGACATGAGTGGGGGCCTGCTGGCAGGTGCCCTGCACTGCCGGGGGGTGCGGGTGCAAGGGGACATGAGTGGGACCTGAGTGGGGCCTGCTGGCAGGTGCCCCGCACTGCTGGGGGGTGGGGGTGCAAGGGGACATGAGTGGGACATGAGTGGGGGCCTGCTGGCAGGTTCCCCACACTGCTGGGGGTGGGGGTGCAAGGGGACATGAGTGGGGGCCTGCTGCCAGGTGCCCCTGACTGCTGGGGGGTGGAGGTGCAAGGGGGTAATGCGTTGGTGATCACTAGTGCAAGGTGACATGTGGCTTGGCTGGGGGGCATGCCCATTGTGGATGGGCTGCCTGTGGGACATGACCAGGCATGCAGGGTAGTCCCCTGTGGTGTGGTCTGCCTGCAGGGGCTGTGGAGGGTGTAGAGGGAACACCTGGGAGGACCCACACTGCCAATTCACGTGTAGGACTCCCCTGCACCCCTGAAATACACGTACCCCACTCGCACAGGGCCTATCGCGTGTGAAACTTGCCCGCATCCCAGTAATACACGTACCCTGCTGAAATCGCTTGTGGAACTTCCCGCGCACCCCAGTAATACATGCACCCTGCTGAAATCGCGTGTGGAACTTCCCGCGCACCCAGTAATACATGCACCCTGCTGAAATCGCATGTGGAACTTCCCGCGCACCCCAGTAATACAGGTACCCTGCTGTGATCACGTGTTACACTTCCACGTACCCCAGAAATACACGTACCCTGCTGAATTTGCGTGTGGAACTTCCTGCGCACCCCAGTAATACAGGTACCCTGCTGGATTTGCGTGTAAAACTTCCCTGCACCCCAGAAATACACGTACCCTGCTGGAATCGCGTGTGGGACTTCCCACGCACCACTGTAATACACGTACCCTGCTGTAATCGCGTGTTGAACTTCCCCGCACCCCAGAAATGCACGTACTCTGCTGAAATCGCGTGTGTAACTTCCCGCGCACACCAGTAAGACACCTACCATGCTGAAATCGCATGTGTAACTTCCCACGCACCCCAGAAATACAGGTACCCTGCTGTAATCGCGTGTTGAACTTCCCTGCACCCCAGAAATACATGTACCCTGCTGAAGTTGCGTGTGTAACTTCCCGCGCACCCCAGTAATACAGGTACCCTGCTGAAATCACGTGTAAAAGTTCCCCGCACCCCAGAAATACACGTACCCTGCTGAAATCGCGTGTGGAACTTTCCGCGCACCACAGTAATACTGGTACCCTGCTGAAATCGCATGTAAAACTTCCCCGCACCCCAGAAATGCACATACTCTGCTGAAATCGTGTGTGTAACTTCCCGCGCACACCAGTAAGACACCTACCATGCTGAAATCGCATGTGTAACTTCCCACGCACCCCAGAAATACAGGTACCCTGCTGTAATCGCGTGTTGAACTTCCCCGCACCCCAGAAATACATGTACCCTGCTGAAGTTGCGTGTGTAACTTCCCGCGCACCCCAGTAATACAGGTACCCTGCTGAAATCACGTGTAAAAGTTCCCCGCACCCCAGAAATACACGTACCCTGCTGAAATCGCGTGTAAAACTTCCCTGCACCCCAGAAATACACGTACCCTGCTGGAATCGCGTGTGGGACTTCCCACGCACCACTGTAATACACGTACCCTGCTGTAATCGCGTGTTGAACTTCCCCGCACCCCAGAAATGCACGTACTCTGCTGAAATCGCGTGTGTAACTTCCCGCGCACACCAGTAAGACACCTACCATGCTGAAATCGCATGTGTAACTTCCCACGCACCCCAGAAATACAGGTACCCTGCTGTAATCGCGTGTTGAACTTCCCTGCACCCCAGAAATACATGTACCCTGCTGAAGTTGCGTGTGTAACTTCCCGCGCACCCCAGTAATACAGGTACCCTGCTGAAATCACGTGTGGAACTTTCCGCGCACCACAGTAATACTGGTACCCTGCTGAAATCGCATGTAAAACTTCCCCGCACCCCAGAAATGCACATACTCTGCTGAAATCGTGTGTGTAACTTCCCGCGCACACCAGTAAGACACCTACCATGCTGAAATCGCATGTGTAACTTCCCACGCACCCCAGAAATACAGGTACCCTGCTGTAATCGCGTGTTGAACTTCCCCGCACCCCAGAAATACATGTACCCTGCTGAAGTTGCGTGTGTAACTTCCCGCGCACCCCAGTAATACAGGTACCCTGCTGAAATCACGTGTAAAAGTTCCCCGCACCCCAGAAATACACGTACCCTGCTGAAATCGCGTGTGGAACTTTCCGCGCACCCCAGTAATACTGGTACCCTGCTGAAATCGCATGTAAAACTTCCCCGCACCCCAGAAATACACGTACCCTGCTGGAATCGCGTGTGGAACGTCCCACGCACCCCTGTAATACACGTACCCTGCTTTAATCGTGTGTTGAACTTCCCCGCACCCCAGAAATACACGTACCCTGCTGAAATTGCGTGTGGAACTTCCCGCGCACCCCAGTAATACACGTTCCCCGCTCAACGTTTGCTGTTTGGCAGCCCTGTATACTGGTCCAGGGTTAGCGCAGCCCTTTGCGATGAATTGAGAATTTTTATGGCTTTTCCTTGCGCGAGGGCGTTCTTTGGGGCGTAACTGGCGCAGCTGCAGGGTCGCTGCGCCACTCTGCGCCACGGCTGGTTTTGGAGGCTGAAATCCATGAATACGCTGTGCGCGGATATCGATTTTAGCGCACGCGGCTGGCGCAGACATTCGCACGCACACACTGTGCGCCAGCCGTGTGTGCCACTTTTGTGCGAAATTCTATGAATTACCCTCATAGGGTCTTAGTACGAGGCACCCGGTATGGTAAATAGGCTGGAAAATTGCTGGTAATACCAGCACTGACATTTTAACCAGACGAGGGAAAGCATAGTTTGCTGGTGGGGGCTCTGATCTACCGGTAGGCCTGACCTACTGTTAGATTAGACCCCTACTGGCAAAGTAACACTGGAATCACTGGTACTGGTACTACTAGTGCCGGTCATTCCGTAACTCCATGGAATGGGAATTTACCACTGTCTCGGCAACCCTGCTAATACCGGGATATCAGGTGGTAGAAACGGAAGGGGAGGTTCACAGTATCCCACCGGAATTACCGGTGGGATACCGGGAAATTTGTGATGAGCTCCATTGACTTTGTCAAAATAAATAGTAGACAAAGCCTTCTCTAGGAAGTCGTTGGTACATTGCTACTCCACTAAGTTTGAGGCATGTTTACTATCGCACCTATCCACATTCATCAGAATAGGTTTCAATTTGACCCTAAAGGAGGACAGGACCAGGGGTCTGCAGGAACCATTTCAGGATTTAAGGATAACATGTAATGAACAAGGGTGGCAGATGAGCAGTTTGGCCAGAAAAATTGGGAGACATAATTTGTACTCCATCACGTACTGGACGTGGATTCCTCATGCACTGGCAGATAGAAATCGAGATTCTTAATTTTGACTTAGATCTTGTGCATATAATATTGTGGAATACCAGGGGCTTTAAGGATCTTCTTCAATCAGTAATGTTGCCCCCTTTCCTTGATGCAGATATTATATTGATGCACGAGACGTGGCTTAGAAACCCACTTTTACTGAACGGCTATAGTACAGTTATGAAAGCTGCCGTCATGGGCCCTAGAGGCGGACCAATAGGGGGATTACAAATATCCATAAACAATTCTATTAAAATTGAGAATGTGAAGTTGACTAATGATATGCCATATCTATCTGTAGTACAGACACAATTGTATAAGGGTGTACTATTATTATAATCAATGTGTATAGTGCCACTGGTGGAATACAACAAGGCGACATTTTGAATGCTATAGCTGATATTTTACATCGCCACACATGTCCTAATTCTGAGAGCTTGACTGTGATTGGAGGTGACGTTAATGCCCATTGCTGCCCAGCTCAAATAGATGAATTCTTCCAAAATATTTGACAAATAGATTTCAGTGGGGAGATATCCTGTCTGTATGTGACTAATTGGGCATAGGATTTCTTAACTTCATGGTCAGTAAAGGTTTACTTATTGTAAATAATAGCACCAAGGGTCCGGCCGCTACTAATTCACATGGCAGGTAGGAGATAAATATGTAGTTATTGACTACTTTTTGGTCCACACCTACAACTGGGAGAAAATTTTTCAGGTGCAGTTGTATCCGACAAAGAGTAGAGATCATAATATATTACAAATATCTGTTGCTTTAGCCTTGTCCACATGGAAATCTAATATGGAGGGAGCACTGACTACAAACATACAAAGTAATCAAATCTATGTGAAAAAAGGAACATAAGATATCTAAACCAACGGCTAAAAGACTCTCATAGTATCGCTCCTTGCAATGTAACACAATCCCATAACTGGATTGCAATTATATTAAATAATTGGGGAAGACAACAGAAAGCACATTTTTAAACCTAGGTATGATACATACGACAGAGCCATTGTTGAGAAGAAGTGTCTGTTAAAATATTCTGTATAATGAATTCAGAAAAATAAATTAATATCTATGTCAGAAAAAGGTCTCAGAATTTGGGAAACAAAAAAGAATATAAAAACTGGCCGAGGGAACACAAGTCCTCGAAAAGGACCAAAAAATAGCAAATTATGCTTAGATGCAAAAATATGTTGGTCCCTAGTGAATAATCATATTAGTAGGGCAAATACAACATTCATTAACAATGTATCTACTTCTAAATGGGAACCGCACATTAAGAGTCTGTACTGCTCTACCCAACAATAGGATTGCAAACCCCCCTAGGTAAATATTACTTAGAAGATTGTGAGCCCTCTGATATAGAAGATATAATAAGAGCATTAAAAAGCTTGGTTGCTCCGGGGCTGGATGGCCACAAAAACCTGGTAGTGAAGGATGTACCTATTACTTGGGTGATGGTTTTCCATGCATATTTTATATTTATAGTGGACTCCAATTAAATGTTGCAGTCCTTGAAACAATCATTATCGGTACCCATATTTAAGAGTGGCCAGTGAGATATTGCGGCTAACTATCGTCTGCTATCTATGCCTGATGTATCTAGGTGTATTGTTGCTACCTTACTAAGGTGTGCCTTAGAAGTATGGGCCAAAGATTGAGCTATCTTGCATTTTACACAAGTGAGTTTCCGATCTAATTGCTCAACTATACATAACTTGTTTATCTTGCTCACTCTTATAGCCCGAGCCAAGTCTAGAAAGGGGCCCCGTTGGATGTTATTGTTGTGGATTTCAGCAAAGAATTTGATTCAGTCCACAGAATCAAATAATGGACCAAGTTAATGATTTGGGACATTCATAAATGACTTTGAATATGGTATGCAAATTACAATCGGGAACCATGGCTCGAGTGTGCACTGAAGGGACAGGCCTCCTCACTGACCGAATAGCTACCAATAGAGGCTTGAAGCAGGGTGTGTCTTCGTATAAGCATACTGAAGCGCCATAATGATGGCCATAGAATTGAAAGTGCATCGGAAACATGGAGCGATAATGTACTTTTTACAATCAAGCAGTGTCTTCAGTATTGATGGCCTTTTGTTTATAAACAAAGTCTGGCCCCTTTAATTTTGTATGGGGTTGAGGCTTGGGGTACACTGGATGAACGATGGATAGATTAGAACGATCAGTTCTGCAACATATTTTAGGAGTAGCAAACGGGGTACCTCTTAGCATGATCAGACTTGAACTAGCACTTACTTCCCTGAGAACCATGGATGAAATTAGACAAGGGTGCTTATGGATTTTCCTGAAAAATGAAGTAAGTGACCGGGCTATCAAAATACTCGATTGGACATGTCACCTATGCACGGATCTGTTTGAGCGATTTGGCTGGAAGATGGATGCTTCAGAACACACTTACAAGTTGACTTCCCAGCTTCGAAAGAAGGCACAGGCATGGGACTACTTCCACAGGCATGGGACTACTTCAGCAACTTAGAACTTGTGGCTAAATATTCTTCTTTACAACCGTTGGCACAACACACATATATACAGGGGAGACCGCAAGGGTACTTACTGAAGTATCCTAGTCCCCTTGTAAGAAGATTCTAAATGATGGTCGGGCTGAATCCCCTTCCTTGCTATGCTGTTGAGGGGGCTCAGAGGAAGATTTAGAGAAACGAGAGAACCTGTCATCTGTGCCTGGACATCAGTGAGACAGAGACATTTAGACAAGTTCTTACTATCTGCCACAAGATAAGGCATGGACGCCTAAAGTTATTAAATTCATTTGTTTATAATGGTGACACTTTAGGCACCTTGTCATTTTGGGGTAGGTGTCTAGTAGGTAACCCTTCTGCCTTGACTGTAGCACTTTTTAATTTTATAATTTATTTTATTTTTATTAAGTGCATATTGTTAAATTAACCTTTCAAACGACATAAAACCACTTTTTAATGTATGGATGGTTGTGCTACTAATGCAGTAATGCAGTGATACAGCTGGAAAGGGCTTTTAGAATGATCACGGACTAAATGCGATAGTGACGTGCATAGTCACGTTCTGCCTCGGCAATCTGAGGATTTTTAATATTTAGTTATTTATCTTGTTGCATGATTTGTTTGCTGTGCTATGACTAGTGTTAATAGCAAATTCTATATTTTGTGTAGTAAATAATTTGGGGTGAAAAGCTTCTGCTATAACATGACAATAAAAAAAAAAACAGCAACACTGACAGGAGTTGCGCAGAGAGCAGAGGCAGTCATATTCCTCCATCAACAAGAGATGTCAGGATGGCAACCAGAGAGATTACCCGGAGAGTGTGAGTGAATCCTTGGGAAAAGAAGACCCTTGAGGTAAAGGACTGATGTATGCATCAATGTGGTTGGAGCGATAAATTAACAATTTTGTGGCACATTATTTGTTGGAATATATCCGGCTGGGGATAAAGAGGCCACCCATACTATTCTATACAGAATTCCCAATGGGAAATTTTAAAACTCCCAATATATCCAATGTTAACAGGGAAAAGAAAGAAATACAGTCCGGACAAACTTATCCGAGAAGGGGCTTATAGTAGGAGTGTTTGCATTGTTTTTTACTATTTCATATGTCTTCAGAAACGCAGCAGTAGGAAGTGGTTTATAGTGATTGTTTCGAAAAAAGTTTTGAATCACTAAACCCTTGAAACAAAGGTTTTGAAAACAAAAGCTTTGACAAGCTATATTTAACATGTAAAATGCATTTCTTTCAAAACCAATCCATTGACAATAAACATGGACTAGTTTCAATTGAAATGCACTTTCAATGTTAAAAGTAGCATTTCAATGCTTTTTTTGTAACTTTAAAACATGACATGAAGTTGTCTTTGCTGAAATTTCAGCACTGACCAGTTCCTTGTTACGTTTTAAAGGTGTATATTGGGGGTCTCCCCTGCCCCCCAACCCCGACACCACCCCTCCCACCCCCAACCCTAACGCAAGCCCCAACCCTAACCCAAAACCCTATCCCTGGCCCCAACCCTAACCCTAATCCCAATGTAACCCTTAAACTAACCCAAACCCCAACCCTAACCCTTCGTTAACACTTAAACTAACCCTAGAACCAAACCCTAACCCCAACCCCAACCGTAACCCTAAACCCTAACCCAAGCCCCAACCCCAACCCTATTTTAACACTTAAACTAACCCTAGCCCCAACCCTAACCCCAACCCTAACCCCAAACCCTAACCCTAGCCCCAACCCTAACCCTAATTTAACCCCCCAATGTAACCCTTAAATTAACCAAACTCCAACCTTAACCCTAACCCTGGTCCCAGCCCTGCACTGATACTTACCTTCATTTGTCTTTTCAAAAGAATGGCTTTTTGAAAAGATATATTCTCTTGATTTACATTCGAAACTTTGGGCTTCGAAAAAATGACTGGATACCGTAGGAAGTATAAAAAAGTAGGGCTGTACCGAATAGCATATTTAGTATTCGGCCGAATACCGAATAGTTTGTCAACTACTCGGCCGAAGCCGAATATGAAGCCGAATAGTTGCTTTATTTAATAAATCATGTTGCAAACTTCCAAAAACACACTTATTAAAAAAACAAATAAAGCACCATTTTAAGCGCATTCTATAATTTTATTTCTCTTCATTGTAATTAATGTAGCATCTTTATTTAAAATATAGAATCCAGAAATAAAGCAGATTTAACCAAAATGAAGGGACCAAATGTACAGAAGATTGTTGCATATTCAGTGCCAGTTAAAGTAGGGGGCTTCACAAATGCAAAACGACCGAATCAGATGCATTGCATTCTCTATCCAGTTGCAAAGTCGATGCGGTCGAGTTTTGAAACTTCTTTTCAGCTCACATAGAAATGTATAAAATGGTTCATGTCGGCTCATGCAGGACACAAGTCAAGAGGAAATCTGAAATGCGTAAACTTCATCCCATAACTATTCACCCCATCCAAACAAATGCTGCTCACTTTTCACTTATTCTAGCCACTCTTTCTCGCCAATTCACAAACAAATGCAACTAATGATTCCTGATAAAATATCAGATAATGTTAAACTCAATGCTCAAGTCCTTAAAAAAAGAAAGGGGGGACTATGACGTACGCAATGGGAAGTGACATGACAGGAACTGAAAGTATCTATGCACATTTCTTTCAGTTTGTTTTTTCCAACTGAAAAAAAGTGCACATTGCATATAAGCATTTGCCGAAAGAAAAGATGTTCCTGTATTGTTGCTACGATTTATTTACTTTTTGACATTTAGTGTCCAATCCAAATTCGACTCTGAACATAGAGTTCTTGGATTGTGTTCAATCCAGCTGGGACTACCAGACGACTGACCTACTGGTTCCTTCCGGCCAGCTAAGATTTCCCATTACATCTGGAATTATACAATATGATTTAACATCAACACCTCCAGAACTTATACTCCCTGTAATTATAAGAACTTCCAAAATGGAACACACACTAAGTTTTATGGATGATCAAATAAATGATATCATCCTTGGACCCACATTGTTCAACATGCAAGAAGCCAACCAACTTATTGCAGCAACCACATCAGGGGATGAACTACTTAAACTCAAAAAGAAATGCTTCCGTACCGAAGTACAGGGACACTTTCTCTGCGAATATCTGCGAGTGAACCTAGTTCCAATGGGTCTCCAGGCAAAGAATGAACCTGCCCTCTTTTTGGACGACCCTGAGTAAATGTTGGGGTTCAGCAAAATTGCGACTAAATGTAGCAGAGACCTTATGGCCCTAACAATAACAACTGCCAGAAGAATCCACAATAAGATTGAGGAGGAGCTCAAAAAAGAAGAGGAAAAATTTCTGTCCAATGATAGTCTGAACAACGCTAGGGAGAAATTGAAGGAAATCAATAATACAATGGACCAGTTCACTGCTGAAACACTCGAGAAAAAATATAAGAAACTGGCAAATGACATTAAGAACTTTAAACTGGAGACAGTATACCCTTACCTTAATCCAGACTACAAGGAAACTAAACAAAAAGAGAGAATGCAGAACCAAGCGGCCACACAAAAACAAAGAAGGAAGTGGGTCACCTTCACAGATACCTCCAGCAACATATACGGCCAGCAGATGTACAACAGAAACTTTCCATATCCCCCACCCCCTACCACTGCAACCTTTTTTAGGCCAAGGGGGACCCAGAGGCCATCCCTGGGGTCCCCCACCCATGCCCATGTTCCAGTACCCCATGTGGAGACCAACCAGAGGGAGACAACGCAACCGCAGGTAGAGACGACCGGACAGCATCAAGAAATTCCAATCTTTAATCTGTCTGATACTCCACTCACCAAAATAAAACTTGCCAGGTCTCAATTTGTCCCCACCAACCCGACAGATTGGTTCAAACTGGACAAAGAACATTTTTTTTAGACAAATACGTCTAAAAATACTCTTTCAAGAATCAGATTTTGAGTCCCAAACAGAGGATTCAGGCCTACATTTAAAGTCGTCATTCAGCGCCAGTGATAATGACATACCACCTACAGTGATCTCATTTGAAAAATGCACCCGCCAAGATGTGAGGAATCTGCAGATTGACTCCAAAACCATACGCCACAATCTATCCAATGTGAAGTGCGAAGCTCTCAAGAACTTGGAAAATAACAACAACATTGTCATCAAGAATGCTGACTAGGTGGGGGGATTGTGATCCAGAGCACCCAACATTACAAGCAGATGATGGGCATCTTACTGAATGACACAACAAATTACAAAAAACTTAAGAAAGGTCCTACAAGCGAAATCAAAAATCAGATCCAAGAAATAACACGATATGCCCTTGAACAAGGTTGGATCGCTGAGAAGGAAGAGGCATACCTACATACCTCTGAGGGCCGGATCCCAGCCTCTTACGTCCTCCCCAAGATTCCTAAAAATTCCACTTCCCCACCAGGAAGACCAATTGTATCCGGGTGTGGATCCATCCTGGAACCAATATGTCAAGTTGTTGACTTTTTCCTCAAACCACTAAGTCAAGCAACCAGCACATACTTAAAAGACACCATGTCCACTAATACGCTTTTTGTGAACCAATCTTTTGACAAATCCAAGGATCTGTTAGTAACCCTAGACGTCACATCCCTCTACACCAACATGCCCCAGGAGGCTGCTCTGGAATGTATTTGCAACCACCTGACCCACCATCTGACACAGGAGCGTGTCCCAGTGAACTTTATTCTTGTGCTCCTGGAACTGTCACTTACAAAAAACTATTTCTCCTTCGACAACAACTTCTTTATGCAAACTTGTGGTAACACCATGGGGGCTGCTTTTGCGCCCAGTTTGGCTATACTCTTCATGTCAGAATTCAAAGAAAAACACATACTCTCTACTCAAAAACCCATTCAGGAACAATTTTAGCAGTTGGTACCTCTACATAGATGACATCATCTTCATATGGCATGGCGAAGCTGAACTCCTCCAAGAATTCTATGAGTAGATCAACCAAATAACAATGGAACTAAAATTCACCATGAGCTACAGCTGTGACAACCTCAACTTCTTAGACCTGCGAATACTGACCCTGGGTGATAAACTATCTTGCACCTTATTTAGGAAGGACACGGACCGGAACACCCTACTCCACTACACCAGCAATCACCACAGAAACTTAAGAAACAACCTCACCTACGGTCAATTTCTTAGGCTACGAAGAAACTGCACGGACACCAACCAGTAAAAATTACATGCAGCAGACCGAGAGGTGAGACTACGAGGCAGGGACATCTCAAGAAACTAGTCAGGAGCACCAGCAAAAGAGCACTATACACCCTACGAGAGACGCTACTGACCACAAAAAATAGAAGCAATGATGATTGGCTCACGTGCATCACAACCTTTGGACCAGACACAACCAAAATACAGCAAAGTATCAAAACATTCTGGCCGCCCATACAACTTAGCCTTCCAGATGAACCTACTCCAAGGATGGCACTCAAACAAGCCAAAAACTTAAAAGAACATCTGACACACTCACCCCTTGAGAAGACCACACGGTCCTCCCTGTAGAACCTGAGAGACCTAACTGGGCACAATCCATGTGGGAACTGTGTGGCATGTAAGTTTACCTCAAAAACCAATCTTTCAAAATTGGCAATAAATCCTGGATATTCAAGCACTTTTCCAACTGCAAGACATGCAATGCCATTTATCTTATACAATGCCCCTGTGGGCTCAGGTATATTGGCCAAAAGCAAAGACCAGTTAACAAACGTATCAGTGAGCATCGCTCAAGGATTCGGTGCAAAGTACACAATGCACCCCTAGTGTCCCACTTCCTGGAATATCACTATGGACCTGACGATTTAACTTGGTGGGTCATCTACAAAGTGGATGGCAACACCAATACAAAAAATGCACTAAAACACAAAGAAGCGTGGTGGGTTTTTAAACTCCAAACCATCACGCATGGCCTAAATGAGGCTAATGTACCACACACCCACCAACTCGAAATACTGGATGTGTGTGACACAGTGTTCCCCCCAAACTTTTTGGTTGCACCAGTTGGCGGGTTCATATGTACGCAACCCATGTGACACTCTGACCACACCAGTAACACGGGGGTTTCACCGGCCTTTCCACTTTATATGACAGCCATCCCACACGGGTTGTTTACCACCTTTTAGATATACTCCGTATACCAGCCTGACCATGGTCTGACCAGAAAAATGCCCATGCACCCAGGGTGCAGCGTATATACAAGCCCACATATAACGAATCTGGCCAGGATACATCCACACATCCCGCGCAACGCCATACAAACTTAATTAAATGATGATCCCTGTCTTTCGCACTACAGGTTGTGTGTGTTTTTTCTTGGGGGGGCCCTGCCCTACCTAAGTACACGATGACAGACTGTGGATATGTCACACCGTTCATTTAAGCGTAGTTACTAATCGGCAGGTAGAGACCTGCAGCATTTGCGGCGCCGCAGCTAACGCCGCTCCCGATGGCATCAGCTCTCCATGGCAACCATCCCAAACACTGAACATATCCAGTGCGCATGCCCAACGGGAGCAACACTGCTCCTCAATGCATGCGCCCTAGGCCTTGACACACAGCACTCTTCATCAGAAGATGAACGCTGATGAGAGAGCAATGCCTCCCTCGTGCCACCGGCGATCGGCAAGAGAACAAGCAGTCCGACCCCGAGGTAAAACTACGAGCAGTTGCAGATGTAACTGCGGTCTGGCAGCTCTCTAGACTATGTTAGGTACTAGTACCTACATCTTATACAACCCCTCTATTTCTTACTCCCTCCAACCTCTCCTTGTGATTTCTGTTTCTCTCTTTTTAAATAGACCATCAATATCTGTCAACAGGAGCCCTAGACAGTACAGCTCACTTTATACCTTCTAGAGGACACTATCCTACTCTACCTCCAACTAGCATCTATGGCAGATATCACTTCAACCACCAATAGGTATGTAGCCCCCTCTTTGAACATCCCATTACTTTGGGGCAATCCTAAACTATCTACATGTTAAAAGTAATACCTACCTTTTTTTCCCCCCTATTTTTACTCTGTCTCACAGCGTTAACCACTATCCCTGGGGACACTAACATTAGAGCATGGGTGCACAACATACGGCCCGCGGGCCAGTTGCGGCCCGCCATGCCCTTTTGACCGGCCCGCGAGGCACAAAGACTTTCCTAATGGAGGGCGGGCAGCGGCCGCCCTCCATTAGGAAAGTCTTTGTTGTCTTCCGGGCCGGTAAAAACACTGGCCCGTATTAGCTCAGCACACACACACGCATCACGTCGCTCCTACGAGCCACGTAATGCGTGTGTGCTGCACCAATGGAGGGCCAGCACTACGGCTGGCGTGGCCCATAAGGCTTGATGCCGGAAGGCATTTCAGCCTTGGACCATGCCAGCCGTAGTGCGATTCCAGCGACTTCCAGCTTACCTGCCTGCCTGCCTTCCAGCACGTCTCCGGTAAGTGGTCTGTTTGTGTTTGTGTGTCGGGTTTGTTTTGCTTTATGTTTGTGTGTATGAATGTTTGTGTTTGAATGTATTTTGTGTGTATGTTGAGATGCGGGGGTGGGGGGGTGTGTCGGATGTGTATGAATGTTTGTGTTTGAATGTATTTTGAGTGTATGTTGAGATGCGGGGGTGGGGGGGTGTGTCGGATGTGTATGAGTGTTTGTGTTTGAATGTATTTTGTGTATATGTTGAGAGGCAGGGGTGAGGGGGTGTGTCGGATGTGTATGAATGCTTGTGTTTGAATGTATTTTGAGTGTATGTTGAGATGCGGGGGTGAGGGGGTGTGTCGGATGTGTATGAATGTTTGTGTTTGAATGTATTTTGAGTGTATGTTGAGATGCGGGGGTGGGGGGGTGTGTCGGATGTGTATGAATGTTTGTGTTTGAATGTATTTTGAGTGTATGTTGAGAAGCGGGGGTGGCGGGGTGTGTCGGTTGTGTATGAATGTTTGTGTTTGAATGTATTTTGAGTGTATGTTGAGATGCGGGGGTAGGGGGGTGTGTCGGATGTGTATGAATGTTTGTGTTTGAATGTATTTTGTGTATATGTTGAGATGCGGGGGTGTGTCGGATGTGTATGAATGCTTGTGTTTGAATGTATTTTGAGTGTATGTTGAGATGCGGGGGTGAGGGGGTGTGTCGGATGTGTATGAATGTTTGTGTTTGAATGTATTTTGAGTGTATGTTGAGATGCGGGGGTGGGGGGGTGTGTCGGATGTGTATGAATGCTTGTGTTTGAATGTATTTTGTGTATATGTTGAGATGCGGGGGTGAGGGGGTGTGTCGGATGTGTATGAATGCTTGTGTTTGAATGTATTTTGAGTGTATGTTGAGATGCGGAGGTGAGGGGGTGTGTCGGATGTGTATGAATGTTTGTGTTTGAATGTATTTTGAGTGTATGTTCAGATGCGGGGGTGGGGGGGGTGTCGGATGTGTATGAATGTTTGTGTTTGAATATATTTTGTGTATATGTTGAGGTGAGGGGGTGTGTCGGATGTGTTTCAATGTTTGTGTTTGAATGTATTTTGAGTGTATGTTGAGATGCGGGGGTGGGGGGTGTGTCGGATGTGTATGAATGTTTGTGTTTGAATGTATTTTGTGTATATGTTGAGATGCGGGGGTGAGGGGGTGTGTCGGATGTGTATGAATGCTTGTGTTTGAATGTATTTTGTGTATATGTTGAGATGCGGGGGTGAGGGGGTGTGTCGGATGTGTATGAATGTTCGTGTTTGAATGTATTTTGAGTGTATGTTGAGATGCGGGGGTGGGGGGGTGTGTCGGATGTGTATGAATGTTTGTGTTTGAATGTATTTTGAGTATGTTGAGATGCGGGGGTGGGGGGTGTGTCGGATGTGTATGAATGTTTGTATTTGAATGTATTTTGAGTGTATGTTGAGATGCGGGGGTGGGGGGGTGTGTCAGATGTGTATGAATGTTTGTGTTTGAATGTATTTTGTGTGTATGTTCAGATGCGGGGGTTGGGGGTGTGTCGGATGTGTATGAATGTTTGTATTTGAATGTATTTTGTGTGTATGTTGAGATGTGGGGGGTGTGAATGTTTGTATTTTAATGTATTTTGTGTGTATGTTGAGATGCGGGGGTCGGGGGTGTCGGATGTGTATGAATGTTTTGATTTGAATGTTTTTTGTGTGCTGAGTTGGGGGGTGGGGGTTCGGGTCTGTATGGGTGCATGTTTGTGTGTGTGCTGAGTTGGGGGGTGGGGGTTCGGGTCTGTATGAGTGCATGTTTGTGTGTGTGCTGAGTTGGGGGTGGGGGTGGGGGGTTCGGGTCTGTATGGGTGCATGTTTGTGTGTGTGCTGAGTTGGGGGGTGGGGGTTTGGAGTTGGGGGGGTGGGGGGTTTCGGGTCTGTATGGGTGCATGTTTGTGTGTGTGCTGAGTTGGGGGGTGGGGGTTCGGGTCTGTATGGGTGCATGCTTGAGTGTGTGTGTGCTGAGTTGGGGGTGGGGGTTTGGAGTCTGTATGGGTGCATGTTTGTGTGTGTGCTGAGTTGGGGGGTGGGGGTTCGGGTCTGTATGGGTGCATGCTTGAGTGTGTGTGTGCTGAGTTGGGGGTGGGGGTTTGGAGTTGGGGGGATGGGGGGTTCGGGTCTGTATGGGTGCATGTTTGTGTGTGTGCTGAGTTGGGGGGTGGGGGTTCGGGTCTGTATGGGTGCATGTTTGTGTGTGTGCTGAGTTGGGGGTGGGGGGTTGGGGTCTGTATGGGTGCATGTTTGTGTGTGTGCTGAGTTGGGGGGTGGGGGTTCGGGTCTGTATGGGTGCTTGTTTGAGAGTTTGCTGATTTGGGGGGGTGGGGGATTTGGGTCTGTATGGGTGCATGTTTGTGTGTGTGCTGAGTTGGGGGGTGGGGGGTATTCGGGTCTGTATGGGTGCATGCTTGAGTGTGTGTGTGCTGAGTTGGGGGTGGGGGTTTGGAGTTGGGGGGGTGGGGGGTTCGGGTCTGTATGGGTGCATGTTTGTGTGTGTACTGAGTTGGGGGTGGGGGGTTCGGGTCTGTATGGGTGCATGTTTGTGTGTGTGTTGATTTGGGGGGTGGGGGGTTCGGGTCTGTATGGGTGCATGTTTGTGTGTTGATTTGGGGGGGGTTCAGGTCTGTATGGGTGCATGCTTGAGTGTGTGTGTGTGCTGAGTTGGGGGTGGGGGGTTCAGGTCTGTATGGGTGCATGTTTGTGTGTGTGTTGATTTGGGGGGTGGGGGGTTCGGGTCTGTATGGGTGCATGTTTGTGTGTGTGTTGATTTGGGGGGTGGGGGGTTCAGGTCTGTATGGGTGCATGCTTGAGTGTGTTTGGGGCATAGTGTTTGGTTGGGGGTGAGGGGGCCATGGGGCATAGTGTTTGGTTGGGGGTTAGGGGGGTGAGGGGGCCATGGGGCATAGTGTTTGGTTGGGGGTGAGGGGGCCATGGGGCATAGAGTTTGGTTGGGGGTGAGGGACAGGGGGCATAGTGTTTGCTTGGGGGATGAGGGACAGGGGGCATAGTGTTTGGTTGGGGGTGGGGGCCATGGGGCATAGTGTTTGGTTGGGGTGGGATTTGAGTCACTCGGGGATTTGTTCCCGTTGAGTACAGAGCACTTACCCTCTAGCGGTTATTTTGTACAGGTGCCGAATGAAGGATTCCTGCGGAACTGTTGCCTCCTTGGGCTCTCCGAAGGATTGACCATATGATCTTCTACCTCCTACTATTCAGAGTAGCGAGCACCCACAGGCGGCATTTGAGATGCTAGAGAGTGTTCACTGTTATGTGCTATTTCAACTGTTACTGGGTTACGTTAATATCTTCCTCCTGATGAATGTTCCACACTTGTTTTAGGAACAGAAACATGTCGAGATACATCTCTGTATTGTAACCAGAGACTTAAACGTATGACACATTTATTCCAAACTGAAGTAGGGTCCTATACAATTTGTTTAATTGGTACCCCCTTGTGCTCTTTTAACACACTGGTTTTGTCACTAGCCGAACTAGTTTGTTCACATAACTTCTGTTCTAGTTTAGTTTGGTTTTATATTGAATACTGTATGTTTTGTACTGTGGACCACCTCATTTAATTGGTTGTTTTAACTTTTATGATTTATCATTAAAATTTGATCTTAATTGTGATTGGTCCCTGATGTGATAAATCGTTTTCATGTACCTCTAGCATCTACACTTTAGCTTTGTCTCTCTTTATATATACTGGTTGGGGTGGGAGCCATGGGGCATAGTGTTTGGTTGGGGGTGAGGGGCCCATGGGGCATAGTGTTTGGTTGGGGGTGAAGGGGCCATGGGGCATAGTGTTTGGTTGGGGGTTAGGGGGGTGAGGGGGCCATGGGGCATAGTGTTTGGTTGGGGGTGAGGGGGCCATGGGGCATAGTGTTTGGTTGGGGATGGGAGCCATGGGGCATAGTGTTTGGTTGGGGGTGAGGGGACCATGGGGCATAGTGTTTGGTTGGGGATGGGAGCCATGGGGCATAATGTTTGGGTGGGGTGGGAGCCATGGGGCATAGTGTTTGGTTGGGGGTGAGGGGGCCATGGGGCATAGTGTTTGTTTGGAGTTGGGAGCCATGGGGCATAGTGTTTGGATGGCAGTGAGGGACAGGGGGCATAGTGTTTGGTTGGGGGTGGGGGCCATGGGGCATAGTGTTTGGTTGGGGGTTAGGGGGGTGAGGGGGCCATGGGGCATAGTGTTTGGTTGGGGGTGAGGGGGCCATGGGGCATAGTGTTTGGTTGGCGGTGAGGGACAGGGGGCATAGTGTTTGGTTGGGGGTGAGGGGGCCATGGGGCATAGTGTTTGGTCGGGGTGAGGGGGCCATGAGGCATAGTGTTTGGTTGGGGGTGAGGGGGCCATGGGGCATAGTGTTTGGTTGGGGGTGAGGGGGCCATGGGGCATAGTGTTTGCTTGGGGGGTGAGGGACAGGGGGCATAGTGTTTGGTTGGGGGTGGGGGCCACGGGGCATAGTGTTTGGTTGGGGGTGAGGGGCCCATGGGGCATAGTGTTTGGTTGGGGGTGAAGGGGCCATGGGGCATAGTGTTTGGGTGGGGGTGACGGGGCCATGGGGCATAGTGTTTGGTTGGGGATGGGAGCCATGGGGCATAGTGTTTGGTTGGGGGTGAGGGGACCGTGGGGCATAGTGTTTGGTTGGGGATAGGAGCCATGGGGCATAGTGTTGCACTCCAAGAGTTAACTCAATAATAAAGCTAAAACAGGCACAGTTAGGAGATGTACATCCTTTGCTTTTTTGAGGAAACCTGACTCAACGAAGGCCATACTCCTCTTGGGTAACCCAAACAGCAAACTATAGCAGTCCAAAATAACGGAATGTCCAATCAAGGGTCAATAAAATATATATAATTTAATTAAACAGACGATATACAATAACTAAATCGAAATAAATGATAGCAATGGAAAATGTGTAGTACAAAATGTAAGTTTGAAATGCAATAAAAATCGTTACCCCTCAAAAACATATCTTTTTCCATGTGTTTAATACAAATTGGGGGTTGAAAAAGCCTCCTGACATGTCCCGCCTACCGCCCCGCCCACTTTTACTTTTCGGCCCACTATAGCCCTCATGTAAGGTACTTTCGGCCCTCTGTCAAAATCAGTTGTGCACCCCTGCATTAGAGGATGCCAAATCACCATCCGGATTTAGAACCGGCTTCCTTCTGCTTCCCAATACTACCTCCACAAGCAGAATGGCAACTACTATCTCAGCTCTCACCCGAAGCTTACCAACAGGTTAGTCCCTGACTTTTTCCAGCAACTTGAACCAGATCGAGTACGGTCTGGCCGAAAAGTAGCTTTTTAAGAGTACCCTCAATAGTGCATGGCCCTCCAGCAATGCAGAAGTAGGGTTTTTTACGAATACACCCTATAACAGTAAGAGACTAACCTCAAGTCTCTTTTCTCTCCCATTCCCCCTTTCCCCACTTTGTTTTTCCTCCAGAGAAACAAACCCAGAGGCCCAGATGAAGGCTTTTCAAACAAGGAGCCGAAACGCCTGTGGTTCAAGAATAAGAATTTGTTAATATATTCCACCAGAACTCCATAGGGGGCTCCTCCCCCTGGCGTAGACCAGCGGTTTGGTTCTCTGTGGAAATCCTTTTAACTCACTTAAGAGCTGACCACTTCAATTAGTTTCAGCCCTATAGTCAATCTAGAACTACTAGACTGGTTTGCATTTCGTACTTATCTCTCTCTCTCCAAAGCCAAAATGCATGTATATGTACACATCCTTACCTTGGATTAACACAAGGGACTGTATGGATAACAATACTGCAAAAGCTGTGCAGAATATTACCTCTATATGTGTGAATACTGTTACTCTGTCTTTTGGTTACTTCTTTACAAAATGTGAATATTATGTAATATTTACTTCACAAAACAGTACTAACAAAGCCTTGATTTATACACTGTGTTGTGGGCTAGCCCTGTGTAAAAAATCATAATATCCATATTCTGTTCATTTATTGTATTATGAATATGTTAGATCTAAATCCTTTCCTTGGACTGGTTTTGCTGAATAAAATCAACCTGTTTCGAGCATGAAAGCCATAGCTCAGGGTATATGTATGAAACTTACATCCAGAGTAAAATAATCCTACTATTTTGGATACTCAGCTTACTTTTGAAGCATTATTTGAAAATGATATACTGATACAGCACAGTAGAATACTCTAACTTAGGTTAGAGTAAAGCGCATTTCTTTGTGGTTGGAGCCCCCCATTTGTTCTCTACAAAGCTCTCTCATAACTTTGACAGAATAGCAGAAGCTGAACAATGGGAGAAGAGCAAGGGGGGCCCATTTTGTTGCACCATTCTTGATGAGGAACTACATGCTGCCTATCAAATTCAGAATGCTTACAGGGAAACTGTATACTTGCTTTGACTAAGGCCATTTTGGAGAGGCTGAGGAGCAACAGAGAATATGAATGACAGCTATTGCAGGATGTTTGTTTGCCTCACCAGGAAACACCTCACCATATGTGACACAGACCAGTTTCACAGGCAAAAGTGGTTATGAAAGAAGAACATTGAAGACATGAAGGAACAGTTGATCCTCAAACAGTTTCTCAACTCCTTAGCTCTCGACTTACAAAGGCCAATGTAACAGTTTCTCCAGCCAACACTGGAATTGCAATCCATGGTACAGAGGGCCCAACAGTGGTGGCCAACCACCCCAGAAAGCAAGACAGATGGTCAACAAGAAGGAGGAGGAATGAGGCACTACTAGACCACATCTTCCTAACACTTCAGTCACAGCGTTGAAACACACCCAAGTCCATTTGGGAGACCATCCAGTCTAGTAATACTAAAAAAGGTGACACTCATCATTGTCGAGATACCACTGGTGAAGTATTATGCATGCAGAAAGCCTAGCCACATAACCCATGTGTGACCTCCGATCACCTAGCTGAATCTTATGGATTCAATCTGCAATGTCACAGATGAAAGAAAAGAATCCACTGTAAAGGGTGGTTAAATCTTGTATTACGATGCAATGAAACGGGTGAGAAAGCAGAGATATCAGCACACAGGGAAACAAGGCAGAGGTATTACCTTCTGATTGAACTGGAAGGCCAAGACCTTATGGCACTGCTTGGTTCAGGAAGTCATCAAACCACTGTTCATTCAGAACATGCTTGAACACGTTAAGACACATAGGACCTCATCACGAGTTTGGCGGCACCTTAAAAGTGGTAGAAGCGCTGTTACCGCCGCATTTAAAGGTCATGGCTTTGGCTGATTTCCCCCCAAATCCGCCGAGAATTTGATGATTTTCGGCGCGTTTACTGACAGTGGGAAATCCGCCGGCAGTAAAAGTGCAAAATTTCCCCATTGAGCCCAATGGGGAATGGGGAATTCCCGAATGGGCTCAATGGAGAATGGGCAATACCCGTTCCGCTAAAACCCGTGATCCGGCACTAATAGCGCCAGTGGGTTTGGCGGTAGGGCTAATAACGCCAGCGTATTAGCACCGGCATTACTGCCCAACTCATGATGAGGCCCATAGACTATTCCCCATCATTTTCATACATGCCATTAGAGAAGTGTCCGTTAAAGCCTGGCCTCAATTCTGTCACTTAAGCAAAATCAAATGTTGTACCGATTACTTGGGTGATGGTTTTCCATGCATATTTTATATTTATAGTGGACTCCAATAAAATGTTGCAGTCCTTGAAACAATCATTATCGGTACCCATATTTAAGAGTGGCCAGCGAGATATTGCATAAGAAAGATCCTACAAGCGAAATCAAAAGTCAGATCCAAGAAATAACACGATATGCCCTTGAACAAGGTTGGATCTCTGAGAAGGAAGAGGATCCCAGCATTTTACGCCCTCCCCAAGATTAATAAAAATTCCACTTCCCCACCAGGAAGACCAATTGAATCCGGGTGTGGATCCATCCAGGAACCAATATGTCAATTTATTGACTTTTTCCTCAAGCCACTAAGTCAAGCAACCAGCACATACTTAAAAGACACCATGTCCACCATTATGCTTTTTGTGAACCAATCTTTTGACAAATCCAAGGATCTGTTGGTAACCCTAGATGTCAAATCCCTCTACACCAACATACCCGAGGAGGCTGCACTGGAATGTATTCACAACCACCTGACCCATCATCTGACACAGGAGCATGTCCCAGTGAACTTTATTCTTGTGCTCCTGGAACTGTCACTTACAAAAAACAATTTCTCCTTCGACGACAACTTCTTTATGCAAACTTGTGATACCACCATGGGGGCTGCTTTTGTGCCCAGTCTGGCTATACTCTTCATGTCAGAATTTGAAGAAAAACACATACTCCCTACTCAAAGCCCATTCAGGAACAATTTTAGCAATTGTTACTGCTACATAGATGACATCATCTTCATATGGCATGGCGAAGCTGAACTCCTCCAAGAATTCTATGAGTGGATCAACCAAATAACAATGGAACTAAAATTCACCATGAGCTACAGCTGTGACAACATCAACTTCTTAGACCTATGAATACTGACCCTGGGTGATAAACTATCTTGCACCTTATTTAGGAAGGGCATGGACTGGAACACCCTACTCCACTACACCAGCAATCACCAAAGAAACTTAAGAAACAACCTCCCCTACGGTCAATTTCTTAGGCTACGAAGAAACTGCACGGACACCAACCAGCACAAATTACATGCAGCAGACCTAGAGGTGAGACTACGAGCCAGGGATATCTCAAGAAACTAGTCAGGAGCACCAGCAAAAGAGCACTATACATCCTACGAGAGACGCTACTGACCCCAAAAAATAGAAGCAACGAAGATCGGCTCACGTGCGTCACAACCTTTGGACCAGACACATCCAAAATACAGCAAACAATCAAAACTTTCTGGCCGCTCATACAACTTAGCCTTCCAGATGAACCTACTCCAAGGATGGCACTCAAACCAGCCAAAAACGTAAAAGAACATCTGACACACTCACGCCTTAAAAAGACCACACGGTCTTCCCTGTGGAACCTGAGAGACCTAACTGGGCACAATCCAAGTGGGAACTGTGTGGCATGCAAGTTTACCTCAAAAACCAAATCTTTCAAAATTGGCAATAAAGACTGGATATTAAAGCACTTTTCCAACTGCAATCAACAAACATAGGGGAGTCCCCCAAATGAACCAATCAACAATTGATTTAATGTCCCAGTCTTAGCTCATACTAGCATTTATGTGATTTAATCATAAAACCAAGGGTGACACTGAAAACATTCTATGATCAGGAGGAGAATGGGCACAAACACTATCTTCCTGGCCCTATCTGGCTAATAAGTCACAGATATCCTCCATGGAGCAGTCTCACCTATTTCATGTTGTAAAATTGATTATACATGGCAAAATAAATTATGCATGACCGAAAAAAACACATCCCAGGATTTATCTTCAACAATATTTCCCCACTTCAAACACTCACCCCAGCAAACCTTCCAACCTGGCCACACACACACACACACACACACACCCCTAGACATGTCACAGAACATTACACCCAGAGATGTAGATGTCGTGTATGTCCACCACTTGATGAACAATGAAACACTAACACTAAACACTAATCCTAATCACGTGTAACTGCGACCACATCCCATCCGAATCGTCAGATTATTATTATAATTGTTCTTTTATAACGCGCTTAATACCAGCAATTGCTTTCTACGCACAGGAGTGTGATTGGAACCTGTGTTGCACTGCAATGTCTTGCTTCCTGAGACAAAAATGTTGCCCGTGAGCTATCCCCCCTCACAGATTAGCCATTTGGGAGTACTTTAACAGCACACTTCAGCACATACTTAGCAGGTATGCAAAAATGTTTGCCCCCAGAAAGTGAAAATGTAGATAGTATAACAGAGATCATATAGTCACCAATGTCATCAGTTCCTGTCTTTCTGCATCTCCTGAAAATACAATGGTTCAAAGAGGGAATAAATTCAAAATTGTTCATGCATCTGACATGGCCCTATCTGCAAGGCTGAATAGCTCTATTTGCCTCATACACCAATTGGTTCCTCTACTCATCTGGCCAATGGTATGTCTAGGTTTTCACCTTTTCTGTGTAGCAGGCCCCTCAGTTATGTTCCCTGATTCTCACAGTACACTCGATAAGCATACCTAATAAGTGTGTGGGTCATTGCCAGAGCCCAGCAAACCCATTCCACAGAGGCTTAGCTTTTTGGAATAGTTCTTCATTATTTCTCTCTTAACCACAATGCCTATTTCTGTAAAAACGGGTGGTCCTCTCCCTAATGTATTCCTTAATAGCATTCCAGTGGTATAATTCTCACTTGCCTTTAGCCATTGTTTTTTATGAGATGGTATTCTGAGGGGGACTGAGCTGACTGGGAAAGGGTGGAATTTAGCACAATGGAGATAGCATCAATTGCATTGTATTTTTCATACTCACACACTTTTGCAATGAGTTTCCACTGTACTATGAGGCTTCAATAATAAAACGCCTGTGAGTCGCAACTTTGTGATTACTACGCTGGTACATGACCGGTTTCAAGACTGACTGGAAGTCTGGTTAGCATAATAGCCAGCGTTCAACCACACAGTGTTGGGCCAGTTGAGGCTTAGTGAAATTGTTGAGTCTTAACCATAAAGACGGGAAATTGAAAATCCATCAGGTGGGATATAGCATGCATATTGAGCAGTATTTGAGTTGTTGCCAACTATCAGAATCATTGTTTGAAGTTCACAAACGAATCCAAAATCACGTCAATGTTCATTGTTTAGCCCCTGATGAATGGACAGTGTATTAATTTTGGTGAGAGTGACAGAAACATGTAGGGCGAATGTTTTTGACACACTTATGGGACAATTGTATATTTATTTCATCTCCTTTCATGTTGCTGGATCAGCTGTATTTCTTTATATATTTTGATTGTTCATTATTTAGATGTTATGTGATTGTTTGATGTGCTGTTGTGTATCAGTTTATGTTAATATTTATTTTATTAGGTTTTAAGTTTTTTTTGTTGCTTAGTGCAAGTTATTCAAATTAAATTATTTAGATACAATTTGTATGTTACATGCTATGGGAGTCCATTCTTTCAGGACTTAGCATATTGTTGATAGAGGATTGAGACACCGACATCAGGTTGACCAATTTATTTCCTTTCTCTTCTTTATATATACACATCAATTGCATGTGGAAAGCAATTGATATAATTTTAATACATGATTCAGAATAAGAGATTACCAATTGTGCAGCACCTCTATCCTTTCTTCATAGATCTTGTATACATACAATAGATGAAAGAAATCCTCTATGCGTTACTGAGATATCTACATCCTCAGCCCAACTGTCTGGTGGCCTGGTAAGTATTGTCACTACCCTGTCAGAAAGAGCATACTCCAAACTTCCTCTGGAAAATGTACATTTAAAAGAACAAGATATATCTGCAGGAGGGAGTATGTCCCCAAAACATAATTACTTTGAATGTTCTTATTATTAAGCACTGTCACCAAGGCAATTGAACACAGATATTGCAAGGCTTAACAAATTACTTCATTGTCTTCATGTAAAAAACTTTACCAGTGGATTAAAAGGAAATAACACTGTTAAAAACAATTCTAGGGTGAAAACATGGTCTGGCTTTGTAAATGATTCAAGGTCAGTGGTTGCAGGTGAATATTTAAGTGGCGGGGCATTAACTTTTCCCAAGTAGCGAGAGCGACCACGTATGGCAAGGGATCCCTAAGTAAAATAGGGAGACTTGGAGGAGTTCTCCCCTAAAGAACATTTTTTAAATAATATGCTTAAATGGTGCATTTTAAATCACAATTATTGAGAACACTAAGATGAAAACCCATACAATTTACAATTGGCTCTCTAGGGTAACATAAAAAACTCATGAAATGCCATTTCACCAGCAGTACACAGGAGCATTTAACAACATTTTCATGATGCATGTGTCCACAGCATATGCCAGTAGGGTCACTATAAATAATTTTCATGAAGCTGTTCCCTCAATATATCTATTTCAGTTTTTATCACTGTAAATCACTTTCATGGGCCTGCTTCCAAAATCTATTTATGCCACTAATGGTCACTGTTAATCACTTTCCTGAAGCTTCAGCCACAATATATCTCTGCCAGTAATGCCCACTGCTAATTGCTTCCATGAAGTTGCCACCACAATCTATCTAAGAAAGTAAGGGTTACAGTAAAATACTTTCATAAGGGTGCAGGTACAGTCCATCTCTGACAGTAATGGTCACTATAAATCATGTTCATAAAGCAGTAGCAAACATGTATGCCAGTAAGGTCACTGTAAATTACTATCATGAAGTTGCAGCAACAATCTATGCCAGTATAATCAGTATGAAACACTTTCATGAAGCTTCAGCCACCATCTGTTTCTGGGATGGTCACTGTAATTCACTTTCATGAGGTTGCTGCAACAATCTATCCCACTAATGGTCATAGCAAATCACTTTCATGAAGCTGAACCCACAATTTATACCAGCATTGCTACTGCATAGCACATTAACGCTCTGTTCACACTATATTCCACCAATGTCCCAGAATATCACTTTGATAATGTCCTGCCTACAATATAGGATGGTACTGTCACTGTCAACAGCTTTCATGATCTGGCCTCCTTTCACTACCATGGCAACACATGCACACATTGCTTTGCAGCAGGCACTCACACCAAAACACGTACATGCTCTGCCAGACTCATGCTCTGCCATTAACATAAATATACATGCATGCACATATTTACTCCAAACTGTATGCATGTGTTTAATTAAAAAATGGGTTCATAGAGTACACACATAAAAAAAGAAAAACTTTCAGGTCCTCTGGGTCTTCAGGCAAGGAGTTACCGGGAATATATTTGAAAGCAGGCATTGCTCTGAAAGGTCCGAAGCACTGCTTATCAGCAGATCTGAGCTTGTTTGATTAGTAACCTGGGGCACAGCATGCCACACTATTGCACATTTTGTTTTAACATAACTAAATGAAGGGCTATGCCTCATTGAGAGGTAGTCATGCAGGAGGGTAGCTGTGCATTGGGCAACCCCACAAGATGCAGCAAGAGGAGCCTAGGTGCAGCATTGTCCCTCTGGCTCTGCCACTGGGTACACCTGCAGTAAGTCTAATGTATAAATGTTGTCTGATTCAATCTAACATCTAATTGCATGTTAAGGGATTACACAAACGTGCATATAGATAGCATATTGCATTGATACACATTTAAGGATACAGGATGCAGCATCTTGACACAAAGGCTGACTTTAGAAAAGCCTTGCTTATGATCAGTCAGTCGATCAAGGCATCTGGCCTCACCTCTCTCCTTCCTGGTGGGAAGATATGGGATAAGCTTCCATGATACTACGAATGCCATTGGAACATACGCTTTGCAGCCACCCTGGGTAAAAGAACACAAGGCAGAAAACTTCCCAGCTGAAGGATTTTCCTCAGAACAGATTGTACATGGAACATGCAGATAAAGAACACAATGAGTTGCAATGCATCTTCCTTCTATTGAACAGCTCCTTAAATAATGTTGAGGAACCACCCAGCAGGAAAAGAGCATGTATCCAGCATTAGGGTGTGCAAATCTCCCAACCATCCAAATTACAAAGTAAGCATAGAGGACATATTAAAGTGATAACCAAACTTTCCACAATACCATCAGACCAGTTCCCAGTCGCTAAGGAAGATGGCATCTCTTACCATTCTAACCACCTGTTGAAACACTGTGGGCCTGATGACATGATGTCAATAACCTAAAACACATAACTGACTAATGCTAGTTGTCCCCCAAATCAATGGTCTATCATGATAATCGCATCACACTGGACACTTTAGAGCAGTGGTCTTCAAACTGTTTTGGCCTGCCCCCCCTGAGCCAAATGTGGGCATGTGGGGCTCCCCAGAAATGCCAAATGGATAGTAAGTCCAAATGGCTATGAACTATTGTGTGCCATCAGCGCAGCCTACTTCCAGTATAGTCCCGGGGCTCCTCTACCTACTCCCATCACAATCTCTGGGCTCCCTCATCCCACTTCTATGTACTGAAAGACAAGCAGGTGGCAACAGATATATTTTTACCATTTTTGTGTTATTTCTTGTGTGCACATTTGCCTTTTCCGTGTGTGGGTAGTAAATGTGGTTAGTGCCCTTAAATGGCTGTGCCACAAGATTTTTGCTTGTGCTTTGGCCATATTGTAGTTTAGCCTTCTTCCTGCCTTGCCAGATCATGAAATCCCAGATAAGGTCACACACTTGCCCGAACAGCTGCTGGTTTCACAGGCTAGTCCTGCCTTTGAGTGTGTTTGTGTGTCTGTGTGTGTGTGGCCCAGGAAGTGGGCGGGACTTTCTGGACTTACTCCACATCTGTGGTACCAGAGAGTCTAGGTCTGAGGCATGAGTGAAACCAATAGTTGTCCCTGATTGGAGAACTACTGGCTGTTTGAATGGTGCAAATCCTTACCATTGGTGGTCTTTGCTTCCAGGCTGGAATTTGGATAAGAATAGGACTCTGCAGCCATTTCTTCTGATCAGCTTTGGAGCCAAGAATTACTAACAAATGAACAGATGACTGAAGATCTGAAGAAGACTCCTAAAGAGGCCTGTCATCCCTTCCTGCGTCTGTCCCGGTAAAACCTTGTTGGACTACCTGATCTCCAAAAACCTTCAGTGGTGCTTCAGCCCATGGACTAGTGGAACCAACCAGTCTCAATGCCATCTCAAGGATCTAGCAGTCCTGAGCCTTTAGAAGTGTCCCTGGACCAGCCAGTGAACTGACCAACTACTCATGGGCTGCTCACTAGATGCTGTTCCATTTGCACCCAGAACTTTGGTGCTTGCAAACTTGTGGTACAAGCTGCCTTCCCACAAATTCCATCCCCCCAGTCTCAAGGGATCTTTTCCTGGAGAAGCTTCTTCAACAGCAACTGGAAGGACGTCATGTATATGGAGTGGCCATAGCTGGACTTTGCCTTCCCCTATCCTATGAAGTGTCCTGAAGAGGCTTGCATCAGTGAATCTTTCCTTTCTTCATCACCAGGGGTTGTATCTTGCATCTGGACCTGACCGGAAGAATCCTTGTACACCTAGCTCCTGGGTAGCTCTCACCAAAACCAACGGTGGGAAATCCAGCCTCCAGCGACATCCAGTTAACCCATCAAGCCCTCTGGGAAAATCAGAGTAATGGGTAAGTAAATGCAAAGCATTTTCCTGCCTCATGTCCTCCATAGGATAACATAGGGAACCAGTATCTTTGTATGCTAACATTCCATTCCACTGCCTTTTAGTCGTCACATTCGTCGTCCACACATTTGACTTATCTAGTAACATTGTTGCATCTCTTCTTTTGAACAATCAGCAACACAAGTAACTTTCCTGCTACAGATACATTCTGTGAAGCAGCATTGTGTCTCCTGTCACTTTTGGGCACAAGGCACCATTCTTCTTAAGGATTGGACTGCTGAAGTTAGAGAAAGTAACTTGTGACTTGGTTCCTGCTTTACTGCATTCATTTAATTACCTCTAATATTGATTATGCCATTTGAATGCATTTTAGGAACCGATGGTGGATGTATATATGTTTACTATTGAGTATTGTGTGATAGTATCACCTGCTAGTTTCATTTTTTAGTGTATGTTTAAGGCCTATAATAAATATTGTATTTCTATATATTCCTGTCTAAACTGAATTATTGTGTGCTTCACTGCGTGGACTTATTGTGCAGCCCTGACACGACACACACTCTCCTGATAAAAGCCTTCACAGCTCTCCACTTTTACCTTGATTGATTTTGGCTAACCTCTCAGAGTTCCATATAACTAGCGTGGCCTCTTTAAATCGGTCCACTAGGCCAGATTCTGGAAATCCATCTTGACACTGAGTGATCCTGTCAGCTGAGGGAGATCCAGGCGTGGAGTGAGATTCACCATCCTCAAAGGACCGAAGTAGCAGTAGTGGTCCCGGAGAAAGCTAAGAGTGGTGATAAGGGGACGTGGTTAGAACACACATATTCTACCCTTCTTACTTCTGTAGACCCATATCAGGTGGGCATGGATATATTTAGTGCAATTGCATCCTAGATGATATATTCAAGGCACAGCATGTAGTTGAATACTACTGGGGGACCGTCCTAAATAGTAAATTGCCCCAAGAGGTCTTAGAGGCCTTGTTACATTTAAGACCCCACTAGTGGTACATCCTTATTTACATGAAATGTACTCAGGTTCATCAGTTCTGTGAGACTAGGACCTAATAGGGGTTGTATTTTGTTTAAACAAACACAGGTGTGCCAGGGAATCCATTGAGCAGTTAGTGCTTGGAAATAAGTACTTTTGGATGACCAGAATAAGTGAATTTCCTGGAATTTGTGAGACCTACACAAAGCCTGCAAGGCTCTCCTAGCACATAATCTATACAGTCTCTAGCTGCTAACCCATCCAGGCAGATGGCTGAAGCCAGTGAAGAGTGTGTGAGCTCCTAGGAAATAGAGTAACACTGGGTAAGCCAGAGTCCTTACCCCTAAATGTCATTCACGGCCCTCAAAGGACATGGGTAAGTTCAGCAGGTCCCAAGAAACATTCAGAAAGGGGTGGGTGCCCTTAACTTTGGCAGGAAGGGCTATACCTTGCAATTTTCCCTGTGCAGGGCCAGTGACATACCCACAGGTGACGCAAGGAGGTTCAGGGGTAGTTGCCAAATGAAAGGTAGCAGTTTCTCTATCATCCCCTAATAAGTTCATCCTGGGGGTGTGACGTTCTTTCATCGCAGGATGTTTTTTCGCAGGGTTTTGTACTGCAGGTTTGTTACCGATAAAAAAACCAAATCAGCATTTTTAGGGGGTTTAGAAAAATATATATTTGGGGTGTGGGTGTTTGGGAGTATATAAAAAATTAAAGGGGATGAGGGTTTGGAAGGTAACCCCAAAAATTCAAAATTAAAAATCTGATAAGTTTTTTTGTTAAAAAATCTGCAGTAAAAAACCCTGCGAAAACCATCCCGTGATGAAATGTCATGGAATGATCCTGGGCAACACATTGCCTGCTTCTGGATTTTCGAGCCACTGATCTCACCTCAAGGTAGGTCTCAGGGGTCAGATTCAAAGACAGGGAGCTGTGCTCTCTGTCAAATCAAGGGAGAGCTTGTAACAGTGCGGCCTGTATCAATTTCTATGGTGTCTTCCATTCCCGAGAGAAGAAAGTGGTCTTTGTGTTGCATACTCCTGATGGAGGATTCACAGCGCTGGACCAGATGGGCCACGTTTCTGTGAAGGGTGAACCCTTGGAGTTGTCTGCACCATAGGATTCGAAAGGTCTAGAAGCCAACAAACTCTTCTCATCCACACCTCAAGTGTGCAGCCATTGATTTCCTGTTTGCCCACAGTCCAGGGCGTGTGAAAATCAGGGTAACACTGCAGTTGGACAACACACCAAAGTGGCTTCTGAGGTAGTGGAACCAATGGTTTCAAGGTTTCCTGTCTCACAGGATAGGAACCTGAGCTGGCCCTAGCACTGCAAGCTTCAGTCATGTGGGTCTTGCCTCTTGTGACTGAGCTGCAGCCAACTGGAGGCCCAGAATAGTCTGACTTTCACCAGGGACTATGAGAGCAGGTACCTTTGCTCGCAGAGCATTTCAAGGTTTCTGCCTCAAAAGGCCCCTATGGTCACTGACCTATGCACAACCAGGACACTCTGAGTGAGGTTGCCTCTGGGAAGAGAAACTGCCCCTTGACACCTCTGCGGAAATAGGGGGCAGCAGCCCTGGGATTGTTTCAACCTAGGGGTGAAAGAGAATCCTCTGAGTGAACCAGATAAGTAGATGCCTTCACCGGCCTCAGACAGGACGATTACCAGTCTAGATTGGCTTCACAGCACCTGGACAGGGGCAGTGTTCCTTGGCCTCTCTACAGCTCTACAGTGAGTGAGGACAGTGTCCAGGGTGGAGTCTCTGATGAAAGGAACCATCAGAAGGGAATCCTATGTCTGAGGGTCTTGCCTTAGGGAACTGCAGTCACCAGGATCCCTGGGTCAGGATAGACAAAGGACTCTGAAAGTGGGGGTGCATGAGAGTGGGAACCCCAGACTCAAGGAGTCCAGTTTTGTATCCAGATTGATTACTCCCAATCTAGATGGGAATACAGATGATTGGCCTCTCAGCAGAGAGGTAGGCCAGTTATACACTAGTCCAGCCCCAGAGTGAAACCTCTGAGATGGATTTGTTAAATCCCAGGGTGATATACCTAGAGTTTAGGGCTATTGACCCATTCCCAGAGATTAACAGGAAGTGTGTCGTGCTTCACAGGGTTACCGCGGGTAATGGCATAGAACTGGATATGCCTCGCAAAGTCAAAAAGGACAATAATGTCTTCCCCCTGCCTTAGTAGATCCTTTCACCAGCCCATCGGGGTGACTGAGTTCGTAGCCATTCCTGCTATGCAGTGATCTCTGAGAGGAGACAATGGTTGGTTTTCCTAGAGGGATCCTAGTGGGAGAGACCCCTCAACCCCCAACAAGTGCTGCTGTCTTTCACCATAGTGGTGGAACAGAACATGTGGAGGGCTGTGAAGCCCTGAAAAACCTCCTGCAGTTGTTACCTGATAGATCAGGAATAAGGGACCAAAGTTGATGAGACTGTTACCTGGACATATACCCATGAGCGTGGATAGAAAGATGTTATCCCTTCACTTCCCTCAATATGGATTATGGATAGCTGGATCAACCCCCAGTTGGAGTGACCCGGGCTATTAGAGACTTAGGCTAGAGATGAGTGATTACCCCAGCTCCAAGTAAAAAATTGGTGGGCAGGCCCTGAGGAATGACTTAGGCAAGAGATGAGTGATTACCCCAGCTCCAAGTAAAAAATTGGTGGGCAGGCCCTGAGGAATGTCAGGTACCACATGTGAAAACCTTTACTGACACTCCCTCTAAGAGCAAGCAGACTGGCCACTAAAGGTAGCCAGTCTGAGGTCTATGATGAAGGTGTAGACATTCAGCAGAAGGACAGGAGCACACTTCTGAGGGAAAGTGTGCAGTGCTGCTTCTGGGCCTTCTGTTTCAGTATAGGATGGTTGTGCCCCATTCAACTGGTTGGATGGAGTCATTGTTCATGAAACAGCAACCACTCCCTGAGAACACCCTCTTACCTGGCACCAAAACATGAAGAGGTTCTCCATTTTAGGCCTGGTTCTCACTTTCTGTCCTGCGGGTTCATCCTATCACCAAGATCTTTACATGAAGTTTCACTCCCATGAGCAGCTCATTCCACCGATCTTCAGGGTAGATGTTGCTTTCTCCTCATCAGGCCTTCACCCCACAGGACCTGCGTATTTTTGTTGTTTTTATGCACCAAAATAAGGAGACCCAAGGAGTGCAAACCTGCTCTACACCCATGTCTCTGTCTGAAGGACAGGAGGTTTTCTTTCTGGGGGATTGTGGTCTCCTGAAGGTTTATACCCACATGAGGAGAGGCAGAGCTAATAAGAAGTTTGTAAATTGCTTCATGGATTTGATGTGGGGACCATATAGGTAAGAAATTGGATGACAAAAAAGAACGTTGAGGTAATGACTTTTGGTGCATGACAAGGCCAGACTCATGACCTTTTTAGGAGAGGATACAGGCTCCTCTCAGCCGGTTGGTGGGGACCCTTTTTGGAAAAATCCTAGGTCCTTCATGACAATTAGGGGGTGGCAGGAGCAAAGAGAATTCGTAGTCTTTTACTATCCTTGTATGTCAAATTGTATGGAACCAGTATGTTTGTGCATCACCCCATGCCTGTCACCAAAAATTCTGGGCAGGTATTTTCTTCTCCTTTCAGGATGACACTGTTAAGGGGTAAGAACATCCACGGAGAAAGGAGACATCAGCAGCCCACCTCCCAGAGAGAAGAGACCCAATTGGCGGGACAAAGGCTGTACTGAAGGGACTAAATGCCAGCATACCAGCAGAGAATCTCACACACATGCCATTTTGTCTCTCCTGTACGTAGACATACCCCAAAGCCAAGATTGTGTAGGACCCATATTCATCCAGCATTGTTTTACTTAGTTCCCAATTGAAAATATCCTGTTTGTGCCTGTAGATCCCTAGCATATTCATCAAAATAAATCAATCTATTCCCCTATTTAATTCACAGGATCTGTATTGTTGGCATTCCAAACCAACAATCCTTTCCCAGTGTTTTTTAACCAGTATAGACATAAAGAACTGCCAAAATAATTAATCCCAGACCCTGCTTCCAAGTGTGGGCAGAGGGAGTAAAAAACGAAATTTCCCATTGATCCCCTTCATGTTAAATCAGAAGTCGGAAGCACACTTAAGCTCTTTGAAACACATTCTGTATAGGCGCTATATAAATAAACTACCATATCATTACATGGCCATGGTAGTGGCCATGTAGTTATGGTTAAGTTGCTGTTTCCATAGGAAGAGAACTTTTTGGGCGGCTTATAACTTCGCTCTCCCTGGACGAATCCTCACCAAACTTTGAATTTTTTTGCAAAGTTTGGTGAGGATTCGTCCAGGGGGGGCAAAGTTATAGGGGGGTCCCAAAACTTTTTTTTTCCCATAGACATAATGGGAAAAAACTTTGCTCACGCCTACAGCCCAAACCACTGGACGGATTTACACCAAATTTGCGACAGGAGCAGCGGCTTGGTTCGAAAGTGTGCTTTGCTTTATTTGGTGTAAATCCGTCCAGTAGTTTTTAAAAAAATGACAAAAATGTAAGTGAAAAAAATTAGTGATATCTGTGTTCGCTTCGCGGACACACTTCCCTGTTTGCTCCGCGGACAGAACGGTGATTGGGCAAACAGCTTGCGTGATGTCCGCGGACATCTGACATGCTCTCTCATTGGATGCGTGAAAGCGTGCAGTGCGTCTGGCTTCAGAGACGCCCGCCATCTTTGTTCCTCGCATGAGAGGCTTTGTATCCCGCCTGCACAGTAAGTCCCCCACCCCCGCTCATGCCCGTGTCTGTCTCCTGTTCCTCCCACCCCCCGCACCTGTCCGTGTGTCCTTCTACCTCCTGCCCACCCCCGCTCATGTCCGTGTGTCTTTCTCCCTCCCGCCCACCCCCCCTCATGTCCGTGTGTCTTTCGACCTCCCGCCCACCCCCCGCTCATACCCCGCTCATGCCTCGCTCGTCTCTCAAACCCGCCCACCCCCTGCTCATGCCCCGTGTGTATCTCCCACCTCCCTGTGTCTCTCCCACCCCCGCTCATGTCCGTGTGTGTCTCCCCACCCGCCGCCCTTCCCCGCTCATGTCCATGTGTCTCTCCCCACCCGCCGCCCACCCCCCGCTCATGTCCGTGTGTCTCTCCCCAAACGCCGCCCACCCCCCGCTCATGTCCATGTGTCTCTCCCCACCCGCCGCCCACCCCCCGCTCATGTCCATGTGTCTCTCCCCACCCGCCGCCCACCCCCCGCTCATGTCCGTGTCTCTCTCCTCACCCCCCGCTCATGTCCGTGTGTCTCTCCCCACCCGCCACCCCTGCTCATGTCCGTGTGTCTCTCCACACCCGCCGCCCACCCCCCGCTCATGTCCGTGTCTCTCTCCCCACCCGCCGCTCACCCCCCGCTCATGTCCTGTGTGTCTCTCTCCCCTTCTCCCCACCCCCTGCTCAGGCCCTGTGTGTCTCTCTCCCTCCCCCCCACCCCTGCTCATGCCTTGTGTTTCTCCCCCTCCTGCCCACCCCCCGTTCATGCCCCGTGTGTCTCTCTCCCCTTCCCCCCACCCCCTGCTCATGCCCCATGTGTCTCTCCCCCTCCCCCCCACCCCCGCTCATGCCCCGTATGTCTCTCCCCCTCCCGCCCACCCCTGCTCATGCCCCGTGTGTCTCTCCGCCTCCTGCCCACCCCCCGCTCATGCCCCGTGTGTCTCTCTCCCCTTCCCCCCAACCCCGCTCATGCCCCGTGTGTCTTTCTCCCTCCCCCCCACCCCCGCTCATGCCCCGTGTATCTCTCCCCCTCCCGCCCACCCCCCGCTCATGCCCCGTGTGACTCGCCCCCTTCCGCCTACCCCCTGCTCATGCCCCGTGTGTCTCTCCCCACCCGCCGCCCACCCCCCGCTCATGTCCGTGTGTACCTCTCCCTCCCCTCCACCCCCGCTTATGCCCCATGTCTCTCTCCCCTTCACACACCCCCGCTCTTGCCCCGTGTTTCTCTCTCCCTACCCCCCACCCCCGCTCTTGCCCCGTGTGTCTGTCTCCCTCCCCCCACCCCTGCTCTTGCATCGTGTGTCTTTCCACCTCCCGCTCACCCCCGCTCTTGTCCCGTGTCTTTTTCCCCCTCCCGCCCACCCCCGCTCTTGCCCCGTGTCTCTTTGCCCCTCCTGCCCACCCGTGCTCTTGCCCCGTGTCTCTTTCCCCCTCCCGCCCACCCCAGCTCTTGCCCAGTGTCTCTTTCCCCCTCCCGCCCACCCCTGCTCTTGCCCCGTGTCTCTTTCCCCCTCCTGCCCACCCCTGCTCTTGCCCCGTGTCTCTTTCCCCCTCCCGCCCACCCCCGCTCTTGCCCCGTGTCCCTTTCCCCCTCCCGCCCACCCCCGCTCTTGCCCCGTGTCTTTCCAACCTCCCGCCCACCCTCGCTCTTGCCCCGTGTCTTTCCCCCGACCGCCCGCCCACCCCTGCTCTTGCCCCGTGTCTTTCTCCCTCCCGCCCACCCCCGCTCTTGCCCCGTGTCTTTCCCCCTCCCACCCACCCCTGCTCTTGCCCCGTGTCTTTCCCCCTCCCGCCCACCACTGCTTATGCCCTGTGTGTCTCTCCCCCTCCCGCCCACCCCCGCTCATGTCCCGTGTGTCTTTCCCCCTCCCACTCATGCCCCGTGTGACTCTCTCCCTTACCCCAACCCCCCGCTCATGCCCCGTGTGTCTCTCTCCCTCCCCCACCCCCCCGCTCATGCCCCGTGTGTCTCTCTCCCTCCCCCCACCCACCGCTCATGCCCAGTGTGTCTCTCTCCCCTTCCCCCACCCCCCGCTCATGCCCCGTGTGTCTCTCTCCCTCCCCCACCCCCGCTCATGCCCCATGTGTCTCTCTCCCTCCCACCCACCCCCGCTCATGCCCAGTGTGTCTCTCTCCCTCCCGCCCACCCCCGCTCATGCCCCGTGTGTCTCTCTCCCTCCCCCCACCCCCCGCTCATGCCCCGTGTGTCTCTCTCCCTCCCCCCACCCCCGCTCATGCCCCGTGTGTCTCTCTCCCCTTCCCCCCACCCCCCGCTCATGCCCCGTGCCTGTCTTCTGTTCCCCCTGCTCATTCCCCATGTCTGTCTCCTGTTCTCCCCACCCCCCACTCATGCCACGTATCTGTCTCCTGTTCCCCTCATGTGCCGTGTCTGTCTCCTGTTGCCCCCCACACCCCCTGCTCATGCCCTGTGTCTTTCTCCTGTTCTCCCCACCCCCCGCTCATGCCCCGTGTCTGTCTCCTGTTCCCCCACCCGCTCATGTCCGGTGTCTGTCTCTTGTTGCCCCCACCTCTCCGCTCATGCCCCGTGTCTGTCTACTGTTCTTCCCACACCCTGCTCATGCCTCGTGTCTGTCTCCTTTCCTCCCACCCCCCGCTCATGCCCCGTGTTTGTCTTCTGTTGCTCCCGACCACCCCCGCTCATGCCCCGTGTCTGTTCTCCCCACCCCCCACTCATGCCCCCTGTCTGTTGTTCCCCCCACCCCGCGCTCATGCCCCGTGTCTGTCTCCTGTTCCCCCCACCTACGCTCATGCCCCGTGTCTGTCTCCTGTTCCCCCCACCCCCCGCTCATGCCCCGTGTCTCTCCTGTTGCCCCCCACCCCCCGCTCATGCCCCGTGTCTCTCCTGTTCCCCCCCACCCCCCGCTCAAGCCCCATGTCTGTCTCCTGTTGCCCCCCACCCCCCGCTCATACCCTGTGTCTTTCTCTGTTGTTTCCCCACACCCTGCTCATGCCCGTGTCTGTCTCCTGTTCCCACCACCCCCCGCCCCTTGTCTCTCTCCTGTTGCCCCCCACCCCCGCTCATGCCCCATGTCTGTCTCCTGCACCCCCCCTCCCCCTGCTCATGCCCCGTGTCTGTCTCCTGTTCCCCCCACCCCCCACTCATGCCCCGTGTCTGTTGCCCCCCCACTCATGCCCCGTGTCTGTCTCCTGTTCCCCCACCCGCTCATGTCCCGTGTCTCTCTCCTGTTGCCCTCCCCGCCCGCTCATGCCCCGTGTCTGTTTCCTGTACCCCCCCGCCCCCCACTCATGCCCCGTGTCTCTCTCCTGTTGCCCCCCACCCCCTGCTCATGCCCCGTGTCTGTCTCCTGTACCCCCCACCACCCGCTCATGCCCCGTGTCTCTCTCCTGTTGCCCCCCACTCCCTCGCTCATGCCCTGTGTCTGTCTTCTGTTCCCCCCACCCCCTGCTCATGCCCCGTGTCTGTCTCCTGTTCCCCCCACCCCCCGCTCATGCCCCTTGTCTGTCTCCTGTTGCCCCCACCCATGCCCCGTGTCTGTCTCCTGTACCCCCACTCCATGCTCATGCCCCGTGTCTCTCTCCTGTTGCCCCCCACCCCCCAGCTCAAGCCCCGTGTCTGTCTCCTGTTCTCCCCACCCCCCGCTCATGCCCCGTGTCTCTCTCCTGTTGGCCCCACCCCCCGCTCATGCCCCGTGTCTGTCTCCTGTTGCCCCCCACCCCCGCTCATGCCCCGTGCCTCCCTCGTGTTCCCCCACCCCCTGCTCATGCCCCGTGTTTCCCTCATGTTACCCCCCGCTCATGCCCCGTGTCTCCCTCGTGTTCCCCCACCCCCTGCTCATGCCCCTTGTCTCTCTCCTTTCCCCCACCCCGGCCTATTGTCCGTGTGCGCCCTGTACCCCCCGCTCATGCCCCGTGTCTCCCTCGTGTTCCTCCCCACCCCCCGCTCATACCCCGTGTCTCCCTCATGTTCCTCCCCACCCGCTGCTCATGCCCCGTGTCTCTCTCGTGTTCCCCCCACCACCGCTCATGCCCCGTGTTTCCTTCCTTTTCCCCCCCACCCCCTGCTCATGCCCCGTTTGTACCCTGTTCCCTCTCATCCCCCGCTCATGCCCATGTGTCTCCCATGTTCCCCCCCACCCCCCGCTCATGCCCTGTTGTGTTCTTTATACACCCCGCCTTCCCTTTCCATGGTGGCCATCTTGGTAAAAGCGTCCCAGTGTAGGAAGGAAAATCTTTTTGTTTTTTTTACCACCCGGCGTTCCCACTTTGAGGACATAAGATGTTAGTGGTCTTCATCTATTGAAAAGGATGTTATGGTGACGTTGCACTAATAAAAACCTTTAAAATTTAATATAACATTGTGTGCAGCGTACAAGATGAAGGTCTAATATTTGTAATGTTAATATGTTGAATAATGAACTTTGGTTCCATATGTAGTAAGAACTCCTACCGAATCTTCAACTGTCTAGCATGTTTTCAGATTTATACGTTTGTATTTTTCACTTGTCTACTTATTTTGGCTGTCATGTTAAATGTCAAAAAGTTCTGAGATAAAAACAAATAATTTCCATTCAAAATCCAGTCCAGTTTTTTTTTCTTATTTCCCAAGTGAGAAAAATGGGCAGTCCTTTGAAGGTCACTGAGAAACCTCCTCCACATCCTGCCCCTCCTTTAGGAGGCCGGATGTCCAAGCCTTCCTTTGTCCTTGGGTCATCCAGGAGACGAATGTCTGAAGCTTTCTTTGTTTTCATTATGCGGGAACCATTAGCATCACTTTAGCCTTCCTGTAGCAACTGAGTGTTAGGTTGAAATGTGAATCTTCCCAGGCTGGGCTGTCAGATCAGAACTAAATAGTTGGTTCACTCCAGACTGGGTTCCTATACATTAAAGTCTTTTCAGTTCACATACAACACACAAGCACAGTTTATAAGGGATTTGGATAATAAAAGAATTAGCCCTTCACAAATGTAGGCGATTTTTGCCATTTTAATCAGGAAACAGAAACACTTTTAAACTGGGTTTGACAGCTCATTTTCTGATGCAGCTGTCAGTCAGTGAGGCCTGGATTCCTCTGACTGCCTGGAGCATCCATGATTTCAGCACACTTTCCTTTCAATAATTCACTGGGGAAAATGTCTGAATTTAGCGCCCATACAGCACTTTGAAAATTGCCATTAGGAAGTTGTATTTAAGGGCATTTTCGGATTTTAGCCCAATTCTGTGGCATTGATTCATGTGACAAGTGACAGATGACAGGTGCCAGCAGTGATTCCTGTTTTTTTTACTTTTTTACACCAACTTTGCCTGTGTGTGGCAGGGTGTGCAGCTCTTTTGTGGTTTGTGAACCATGCACAATTTTGCAGATTTGGCGCGCACAGGGTTATTTCCTCCATTTTTGACAGTTTTCTTTCCCCATTGGCAAAGGGGTGCAGTGTGGCGCATTGGTGTGGATAAAAATATTCCACACTAGTCCAATTTGTCACCAGATATTTGTTGTGGTTGTGTGCGAGACGGGTTGGAGGCCTTACCAAAAAGAGCCTGAAATATATCTAAGCACTATATTCTGGGCCACATTCATTGTGGGGGAAGGAGCTCCCTGAATTGGGTGTGACCGTTTAATAAACCACAAAAGTTTGCAGCCAGAATCTGAGAGCAGATGAGCGTGGACCTCCCATGTGGTACCCTTGCATTCTGCACAATGGACGCCAACCACGGCCTGCCCAAAGTGGGAACAGATATATGTCACGTAGACCACCAGGAAACACACACACCCAACAAAGGACTACACGGGGTGGTCAGGATGGACCCCCCCCTTACACAAACTGCGACACTGTTCAGCCTCCATTGCCAAGCAGCAGCAGGACTGCGTAGAGCAGCGGTGCTAGGTTTAAGGGGACTTCTAATGCTTTGCATGTCTGTGAAATTACTTGGGTGGGGAACACATGGCTAGATTGGCCAGGGGCAGGGGACCAATCCAGAGAGGGGGGGAACATGTAAGAAGGGACAGGAAACAGGATGCTGTGGGTTGTTTGGGCGAGGTCAGAGGAGGTGGTGTTTAAGGAACAAGAGGCCAGCAGGAGGAAGGGTGGCAAGAAGAAGTGAGGAGGCAACATGAGTGTACCTGATAGTGTGGCAAGTGTGTTAGGTGAATCAGGGTAAGGAGTGATTGTGAAGTGGAGGTGAAAGGAGGATGGAGTAGTAAGTAGATGGTAGAGTATTCAAGGGAGTTTGGAGAAGTAGCTTGAAGTGTGAAGTTGTAGACTGAAGGAGGGAGTTATAGTGTGCAGAGGGAATTGGAGTGTGAGGAGGGGAGTGTCAAAGTAGAGAGGGGAGTGTAGCATAGGAAGGGCAGTTGTAGAGTGGAGAGGGGAGTTGTAGTGTGGAGAGGGGTGTCTTATTGTGAAGGAGGGAGTTGTAAAGAGATGGGACTAGGAGCGAAGTGGACATTAGTAGTAGGATCAAAGAGTGGAGGCAAAGCATAGGAGAAGTGAAATAGGAGAGATAGGAGAGGGAGACAGAGTGTAGTGTGAGTGAAGGAGGGTGAACTTGGGAACAGTGTAGTCGAGAGTGTGAGTAGGGAACATGAGAGGTAGAGTGAAGGGTAAGTGGAGTGCATGTGTGTGCTAGAGAACAGAGTACACCAGGCCGAGCGGCTGGAAGGGATGACCCAACACCATCATAGACCAGTGTTAGAGTACAGACAGCTAGGAAATCCCTGATGCAGGCTAGCCAGATAATGCACTAGCCTTTAGGGACGTCCCCTCCAACATCAGGAAGAAATCAGACAGCGGGGGTCAGTCTTCACTAGCTACTAACCTTGGGGTCAGGCACGACAGGGCTAGGGAGGAGGTGCTTTTTGAGATGAGAGCACCCATTACAAAAATCTAAATAAAAACCCTTGAATTATCTTTATGACTGGGAGTGCCCTCTCTGCTACCTGTGATAAGTGCTGAACAAAACCTGTAAACAACATGTTAATATTGTTTTTGTTTTGTACAGAAAAGGTAAAGACCGGTTGTAACATGATATCCATTTTATTGGGAGCATTGTAGAAACGGATAATACATAAAAGTAATAACGTTAAAAACATTTGAATAGGGAAAATGTGTCGCCGCATAGAAAAGCCGCAACAGATGGCTTAGCCCATGCTTGGTTTTTTAAGCAAACCTATATTTAGTTTATTAAACCAAATAAAGAAGGAGCACAAACATGAATTATACATTAGCAATACATTTGCATTTAGTAATAAAAAAACGTACACATTTCATTTTTGGAAATGCCTAATGTGACTTCCATAGAGCCCACCTAGCCCACTAAGAAGAAATGAAAAAGATAAACTTCACAATTACCTCCTACCTTCAAACCTTTTCCTACCCTTGTCCAAACTCGACATTACTTTATCTCAGTGCCATTTTCATCACCATTCTGTGAAGAGCAGCATACACGCCCATTTTCTTTGGCAGGCATGATCAATTTCATAGTTGCACTGTAAAATAGTTTGCACATCTTTTGACTGAATATCTATTGAACTCGCCACCCACAGACATTCTGTTCTCCATAACAATTCTGCAAGTTCGAACCAATCTAGAAATCGTTTCCCATACACCTTCCTCGTGGCCCAATTGATTAAAGAGATGCAGTACTCATTCTCTTTGGCTTAATGGTCATGTATTTCCATGCAATTCGGTATAAGTGCATTTCCAGTCTTGCAACGTCTTCGAAATCGGTCAGCATTTCAATTAATTGCCAAATCGGATAGATCTGCCTTTTAATAATTCTACCATTAAATGCAGCCATTTCAGCACACTTGGTTCTGCGCAGATTTCGCTTTCAAGAGAGGCCTTGCCAACTGGAGGATCTCCCAGAACGTGTTGACACGGCATCAGGGAGTTGAAGTATTCTCTCCACAGCACAGAAAATCAAGGCAAAAAATAGGTTGATTACAATAATCTATCGCCCTTCTCTCATGAAATGATCTATGCATCCACGCCCCCCAGTTAAGTTAACTTCTCAGGAGGGACATATAACTACTGTGGCCAAACACCCCCTGTTAACAGATCTGATAACTGGACAACGGGGTCACCTTCCTTGAAATAGTTACAGAGCTTGAGAAAGACATATCCCACAGAATGGCAATCAAAAGTGTTCCAAAGGCTACACAAATAGACTCGGGGTCACTTCACTCAAAGAGCTGTACATTCAAAAGGACGTGCACAGAGCTTACAATTGTGGACATCACATTTATTCGACATTCTCAGACCCTATGATCACAGGAATGCAGCAGAAATAATGAGCAGTGTAGACTTGTGCTTTTAGCGCTTATGCAGTTCTAAGACCAACAATTTATCCACCGAAATGGCAGCTGAAAGAGGACAGGCACCATTATGATTCAGGCTTCTGAAGGCCTCTGAACTGTAGCCTTTTAATTAGGCCATGGTGAAGAAGCATAAAACAGCATTAGTCCATACACTGATAAGCAATGTCCCATCAATGCTCTTTCTTGCTGCAATGAAACGGGGACTGTGGTGGTGCAGTCTTTTCTCCTAATAAGGCGTGATTATGAGTTGAAAGAACGGCAGCATGAGCATTGAAGTTAGCACCATTTGTAATTGGCAGATTCAAAGCCATCCCCTCTTCCACAGAGCTCAGGTTGATGTATTGAGCTAGTTCAGCCAACGATGGATGGTCCTATTAAAATGTACCCATTCCAATAATGACTACACTAGGATGCATCAATACTTCTTAGCTCAGACACAGGCCTGATTTCACCATTGATTACAGAGTGTTAATTTGGGCTATGCCAATGGACATGCTAATTGTTATCATAATAGACAGGGAGGGACATGCCATCTGCAAATGCGGAATTGCTCTGCATGCAGAATCATGTGGTGGGAAAGCACATCTTTTTGCATTAATTTCCATGAGTCGTTTAGCAAAGCTAATCTTTTACAAAGAGCATGTATGTGGGACTGTATAGCCTAGCTATCATAAATGCACTATATGGGTAAAAGCTGCAAATGATTATAAATCGGTAGGTACGAACTGCAAAGATATATTCCACTAAGGGCTTCGCAGTGACACCTGCTAGAAAATTAAATCAAAACTTGAATAGTCCATGAAATAACTACACATCTAAAATGCTTTGATGTGTATGTCCCGCTTGCATCCCTTTTCTATCCGTTGCAAATGGACCACCATTGCAGGGTGTGTAGCAGAGGGTCACAAGGTAACTATGTCAGGGTGGTCAGGAAGGGTTCCCATTATTATGAGTGATTCATGTTGCGCACACAATATTGATGACGGGGGGATGGCAGCAAACTGGTTGCAATATTGCAAATCCATATGTATTGAGTGCAGTTAATTATGGATTGGATATGTTACTTTTAGTGTTACGGTTGTTTAGAATGTATACCTATTAGATCTTCACCATGTAGAAAGATACAACATTTGCAAAAAACATGGCATTTGGGACCTTCTTGCAAAATGCATTTTTGACTTTTAAATTAACTTTCTCAGGTTTTCAAACAGCAGAAACATTAGTACATCGGTAATTTTAATCTCTGTGGTTAGCTGCAGCACATGAATTTTAAGTAGCAGGGACATTCTTGACGGAAAGAAGAATGAGTCACCTAGTAAGAAGGTCAGCATTCAAGCAGGACAAGGTTTATGATTTAACAGTCGCACAAGGGAACAGATGTTATCTTGCTCATTGTATTGAAGTCACGATAGGGCGTTGGCCATTTGTTTGGTGGTAATAAAAATGAGGCCCGAGTCCAGGGTATCTTGCAGTTAATTGTTTTTTTCAGGACATCAAAGGCTGTATGTTCTGGAGTTGTGGTCGCATAAATTAGTAGGTCTTTCAAAGCACCATTCTGAATTGAAATTGAAATCAGTAGTTAAAAAAAGATTGTGTTTATTAAGACTTTCCTCTATTTGCTAAAATATGTAAGCAGACCATGTGCAATCACACTTAAAGTTAAAGGCCTAATGCCAGTTATTGCTAGCAATGAATTATGTTTTCTATCATTGCATTATTTGTTTACAAAAGACATGGATTATAACCCCACTTTCAGGGTTAGTCTTCCAGTGTTTTGATATCCGGGCAGTTAAGGGTTATAAGGATCGACCAAATGGGGGATTAGCAGTTTGGACAAAAATTGGCTTAGGCTATGAGTTAAAATAATTACTAAAATTCCCTATATTTGATGTCTATAAGTTTTCATGTTGGGGCATTACATATGGGTTTATTCAGTGTTTATTTAAGATCATGTTCACACATTGATGAACAAACTGTAAAGCTGATGGTGGGTGATTTTATTGCAGTATTTTCAATGAGGAAGATGCAGTCTGGAATTTTTCCTGATGTGGTTTCAGCCACCCTTTGCGGGAACGTAGTGATACCCAGTTTGCTACCCTTAAATAATCAACTATGGGTCTCAGCCAGTAAATGGTAACACCAAACAGAAACAACAACTTTCAGAAGGGGGAATTCGTCATCCCCATAGACTTTGTCTTGTTAAATCTGAGCAGCTGTGAATTGGTCCAAGATGCCAGTGTCATTTATAGGTTTGAAAGCAACCTGGACCTTCTTGTTTTGGAACTTAAAACATGTTTTTCTTCCTTTGCCCATAATAATGGCCCTAGTAATGACTTATTGGTTTTGAGTTTCCACCACAGGCTAAAGTGGAACAAATTGGATTCAGATGAAGTTTTACCTGGAATCTACGGAAGCATAGTACTTGTGTTAGAATTCTATATTTCGAACAGAAATAGCAATTGGGTACATTTAGACCCAATCTAAATATTTTTATGAAAGTATTACCTCTTTTGTTACCACCTCTAATAATGCTATCCATGGTAAAATCTGCTCTCGTCAAGAGTGATTCAATAAAGAATCCAGGGCGGCTAAAGAGTTTCTTAAAACTAACCTAAAGGGCAAAAATGTACATGACTGTGAGCACATAAGTAAATTGAGCTTGGATTATAAAGTCTTAATAAAAAGAATAAATAATGAGTAACAAGGGCATTTGTGGAAAACATTAATGGTATTACCAGAAGTAATGAAGCCTGGCTAAGGCCGAACTTCATGAATGTTAGGAATATGGGTTGGTGGAGACGGGAGCGCTGTCAGCAGGGTCTTCAGAAGGCTTAAAAGACATGTTGGGGTATAAACTACATTGCCCAGCAGCCTCCTTGGTATCCAGTAGTTCTTGCCGTGCGCGTGTATGGCCAGCTGACTCTGATTAGTTGCAGCTTATCAAGGGCCAACGGCACACAGCAGGTGTGGCTTATTTTGTCTGTGCGTGCGGAAGCCATGTCGGAGGATTGAGGACCCACGATCGCATCTCCAACTGCTTTTTCCCTCTTGAACTGGGGTGATTGCGAGCGGCAGACCATAAGAAGAAGACGCGCGTTATATAGGGGACATCAGATTACGTCCGGCAATGCTGTTTAGCTTCCCGGATGAAAAGATAAGTGCTGACAGGTTTTTGTTTCCTCCTTTGATGTTGCGAAAAGCATGTTATGTTATTTTCAAATATGCCTCGGCTACATTAGAATCCACGCTACTCTCAAGGCGACACAACATTACGTCCGGGAAGGCTGATTTGCTTCCCGGACGAAAAGATAAGTGCAAAGAGGTTTTGTTGCATTCCACTGCTGTGGCAGGTTTATGATTCAGGAGGGATTCTTTTGGCAGAAATCTTAACGTGCTATGATTATGTATTTTTGGTTTCCTGGCTGCTATCAGGGTTAGGGCATGTACGTATGAAATGTCCTGCTTGTCCACAATAAAGACACAATTTATTAGCCTTCTGCTGTTCTTTGTCGGCTGCTGACAAGGGTCCTCTTATACTACCAATTTGCATTGGTTCCCCTTCACCTGTCCTTCCTCTACTCCTATATAACTGCACAAAAAAACCTATTTCTGGTCTCTTCTTATCTCCTTTCCTTTCGTTCATGCGATGATCCAACTTTATTGCTAGATCAATCATGGAGGTGCAAGTGCTGGGTTGTGGTTCCACTTGAGCAATTGCATCATTCAGTTCCTTGCGTAATCCCTGATAGAATAACACTGTTTGTTTAGCCACTGGCCACTCGGTCTCAATCACCAACCCGTTGAACTGGGTAACGTATGTGACTAAATCCCTACCTCCCTATCTTAAGCCTAACAACTCCTTGTCTTGGGCTAATTAAACCTCTTGGCGATCAAATAACCTGCCAAATTCCCCTATAAAACTATCCCAGTTGTATAGAAAAGGGTCGTCTTTCTGTACCAACGGCATAGCCCATGCCGCAGCATCCCCTATCAAATAGGAAATGACGAAGGCCATTCTAGCCTGAACAGATTCAAAAGCAGTAGGTTTACACAAGAAATGAAGTCGACACTGCGTCAGAAATGTCATGTACTTCCTAGGATCACCTGAAAAGTGTTCTGGTGCTGCCAATGGTACACTACTAGAAGGTTGGACAATTACCGTGGGATTTGGATTCTGAGAACCTCTTGCAGTACTAGCTCCTTCCAACGTGGTTTGCTGGGCTAACAAATTCTGAACTTGTGTCTTTAACGTATTTGATTCCTGTCTTGCTTGTACCAACTCTACCTGAATATCCTGAAGTGCCTTGAGCACATCGGCCAAGGCCAGAGTGGACGTCTCCATTTGGCTTGGGTGGTTGTAAGTATCCCAATCTGGGGATGGCTTATTATGTTAACACTTACCTACACAATAATGGGGGAAGGTGTGTCAACACTCTCCCCCGAACCACAGAAGCCGAATGTAGTCGATCCTCCACGTGTGGTTGGCACAGGTACCTGGGATGTAATTACAGGATACCACGTGGCAGCCAGTGGGAGGAAGAGTGGTAGGGAGAGGTTGTTGACGGGGAGGGGATTGTAGGAAAACTGGATAGAGGGTTAGGAAATGCCTAAGATGGATAGGTATGGGGGAAGAATAGGAAACAAACCCTACACTGTCTATTATCACCTGTAACACCATAGAACAGAACCTTAACAGGACTGTACCTCGATGACCCACTTAATACTGGTTCCCGATGTACCTCCTTGAAGCACGTGCCATACCTAATACCCCTTATACAGGCACAGGTTGTCATTCACATACATAGAACACATGTAAGCAAGCAGAATACCCCTTAATACAGGCATATGTTGTCATTCACATACATATAACACATGTAAGCAAGCAGAGATGAAAACATACTTCTGGGAGATATTTCCCATATGAAAAAACGCAACACATGGCCCTCTGGGCAAGCATTAGCAACACATATACACATAACACTTCTAGAGTCCTAGAACTGTGTTGCTAATGGGAGAGCACCCACTCTGAGTGATCAAGTTAGCAGCACTGATACTCATGAGCAGGTTAATTTTGAAAAAAAACCTCTGATAGCAGCCAGGAAATCAAAAATACATAATCATAGCACGTTAAGATTTCTGCCAAAAGAATCCTTCCTGAATCATAAACCCGCCACAGCAGTGGAATGCAACAAAACCTCTTTGCACTTATCTTTTCGTCCGGGAAGCAAATCAGCCTTCCCGGACGTAATGTTGTGTCGCCTTCAGAGTAGCGCGGATTCTAATGTAGCCGAGGCATATTTGAAAATAACATAACATGCTTTTCGCAACATCAAAGGAGGAAACAAAAACCTGTCAGCACTTATCTTTTCGTCCGGGAAGCTAAAAAGCATTCCCGGACATAATCTGATGTCGCCTAGATAACGCGCGGCTTCTTCTCATGATCTGCCGCTCGCAATCACCCCAGCTCAAGAAGGAAAAAGCAGTTGGAGACGCGATCGTGGGTCCTCAATCCTCCGGCATGGCTTCCGCACGCACAGACAAAATAAGCCAAACCAGCTGTGCGCCGTTGGCCCTTGATAAGCTGCAACTAATCAGGGTCAGCTGGCCATACGCGTGCACGGCAAGAACTACTGGATACCATGGAGGCTGCTGGGCAATGTAGTTTATACCCCAAACATGTCTTTTAAGCCTTCTGAAGACCCTGCTGACAGCGCTTCCGTCTCCACCAACCCATATTCCTAACATTACCTCCTCTCCCAGGGCCCTTACGAGGGCCTAGTTTATCCGGATGTTTCCGATGGAATTGTTCAACCAGCCTTGGAGCATGTACCGCATCTGCGGGTTCCCAAGAACAGTCTTCTGGTCCATAACCTTTCCACTATATTAGATACCACAATTTACAATTTTTTCTTCACATCCAGAATCCGCTGCACTTCATATTCTTCTTGGTCTTCTTTCATGATAGCGGAAGGTCGCTTTGTAATCATGCCCAGAGCTGCAGGTTTAAATAAAGAGACATGGAACACCAGGTGTATAGGCAAAGTGGTAGGTAAACGCAATTTCATAGCAGTTGCAGAGATACATTTACTAATCTCGTAGGGTCCAATAAACCGAGGTAGAAATTTCCGTGACCCTTGTAAAGACAAATTTTGAGTAGACAACCAAACTCTGTCCCCCACTTTATATTGAGGACCTTCCTGGCGATGTCTATCCGCATGCTCTTTGTACTGCCTCTTGGCTTTCTCCAGATTTTCTCATGCCTTCGCTCTCATCTCGAGAAGTAACTGTTTGCGCTCTTGTAACACTGGCATATTTCCAAATTCTCGCAAATGTTCTGGTAACATATTTAATTCATGGCCATATAAACATTCATGAGGTGCCATTCCCAAAGATGTATGATATGTGTTGTTATAGGTAAATTCTGCCAACCATAGAGCCTGTACCCTTGATTCTCTACCATCACCCAGATAACCTCGTAAATATTGCTCAAGGGTTTGGTTCACTCTTTCAGTCTGACCATCTGTCTGGGGATGATAGCTGGTGGAAAGCGCACAGTTGATTTCCAACATACGACAAAAGGCACGCCAAAATCTGGAGGTAAATTGTGAACCTCTATCCGAGACAATACTTTGTGGCAACCCATGCAGCCTTACCACATGTTGTAAGAATAACTCAGCCAACCTACCTGCCCCAGGTATTCCCTCACAGGGAATGAAGTGGGCTTGTTTTGACAGAAAATTTCTCCAACCCATATGGTGTCATAACGATTATCGGGCGGTAGATCAGTGATAAAATCCTTAGAAATGTGTGTCCATGGTTGCTCAGGAGTAGGTAATGGCTGTAATAAACCTCTTTTCTTAACATGCTCTGCTTTGTTACGTGCACAATTCTCACATAATGCCACGTATTTTTCCATGTCCAATCTTAAAGTGGGCCACCAAAAGTATTTTTCTAACATGGTCTGCATCTTTCTCAACCCTGCATTTCCGGCTAAAGGAGACTGATGACACCAAAATAATGCCTTGTCTTGTAACTTCTTAGTTGGCAAATATAATCGCCCTTGATGATAGGGCAACCCTTCTCTTATCTTTCGTGCCAGATGACTGGTTTTCCACTATAACAATTGTCGTGAATTTAGGGTTTTCTTGATTTGTTCCGTGACCTGCGTGGTAATGGCTCCAACAATGTTATCTGATGAAATCACAGTTTTCACTTCTCCTACAGTATGGTCCAAATGTTGCTGCCTAGACAGTGCGTCTGCCTTTCCATTTTTGCTGCCTGGTCTAAAAGTAACTACAAAATCAAATTCATTAAAGAACTGAGACCATCACAATTGTCTAGGACTAAGCGTGTGAGCTGTTTTAAAATATTGCACATTTTTGTGATCGGTTACCACCATCACCTGATGCCTAGCTCCCAGTAAATAATGTCGCCACCCGAGAAATGCAGACCGAATTGCCAACAACTCTTTATCAGTAATAGAGTAATTCTGCTCACACCCTGACAATTTTCTGGAATAAAATGCTACAGGATGCCATACTCCGGTCTCATCTTTTTGTGACAAAATGGCTCCTATAGCCACATTACTTGCATCTGTTTCAACTTGAAATGCCCTCTCAGTGTTAGGATGTTTTAACACGGGAGCAGTAGTGAAAGCCATCTTCAACTCCTGAAAGGCTTTTTGCAGCTTCAGAAGTCCAAGTAAATTTCACAGCCTTTTTTAACAAATGCGTGATTGGAGTAACAATTTTAGAGAAATTACTGGTAAATCGTCTGTAAAAATTGGCAAAGCCTAGAAAAGATTGTATGTCCTTGATGCATTGTGGTGAGGGCCAGTCTCTAACTCACTGCACTTTCTTAGGATCCATCACAATCCCGGTATTGGTCAAAATCAATCCCAAAAATTCTACCCTATTTTGGAGCCCTCTAGTATTGGGGAATAACATGGCATCGCTTCAGCAGCTGAGGCAAGATCATTAATACAAAGTAAAAAGTAGAGGGGCAAGCACACAACCCTGACGCACTCCTGAGGTTACCTTAAAGGATTCAGTACATTCTCTACGCTGATGATGTGCTAATATCCAAATGGCTAGCGGGACAAAAGAAGCAGGTAGAGGTCCTCCAACTATTTTGTGTCAATCGTCTTCTTACTGTCAATTTGGACAAAACAGTTGTGATGCCTTGCCATCTCACCAAACAACTAAAGGTGCATCTTAAACCTAATGAGTCTTTAATAAGTAATTTCTCATATTTTAAATATTTGGGTTTAAGAATCTCTGCTAATGTTGCTTAGAGGGAACACAACACACATAAATAATGAAGCTGTATATAAACAGCTAGTGGGGCCGACTCTATTGTTTGCAACTAGATTTGGGGGCCCAGATATTTTGCCAACGATGGAAGTTTATAGGGCTCAGACATGTACACCGCTCCTTTATGGCGCAGAGCTATGGGGCCACAATCCTTCCATTCAACTGAATATTGAAGAGATGATTTTTTTGAAGAAATGGTTGCTCCTACCCGAAGGCGCACTGATCCTGATTTTTCTTGAATTGGGATTAAGCCCTTTAAATTATGATGTCCAGGTTAGTCCTATTTTGTATTGGCTGTGCTTGAACATAACAGATTCCCTGAAATCGCACAAAAAAGTGCTGTGGGTACTTGTAGAGTCTTCTGTTGTTAACCCATAGAAGTGGTTCGAACACATCAAAACTTGTCTCAAACACCGGGCCTGAAATATCTATGGCACACTGCCTGATCGGTTCTAGAATTACAGCGGAATATAGTACAAGAATAATATGAGGAATGTGCAATGTTGCATTTTTTTATGGTGAAAGCAGAATGTCTTTTAAGCTATAATGATCAACGGATTCAAACAAATTGGAGGCAAGAGCACTACTTAAATTGATTGGTTGACCCAAGTAAGGGATCGCTCTTTCTAAAATTTAGATGGAACATCCTACTGTTGGCAATACATCAAGATGGTTGATCAACACATCAAATAGGTGCTTTTATTGCCCCCTGTGCAAGAAAATAAAAAGCATTTCTTATTTGAATGTCCTGTATATTCAAAGGCTAGAAAAAAATATTTTACATTTGATAAACCAACGCAGTATTCAGTAGATGCTTTGGTATTTTTTAAACTCTGCCTTTCACCCAGTGCACTTTTGGCAGTTTCACATTTTGGGTGTGTGCCTGGTTTAAGAGATTGACATATTGTAACCTTGGGGCTTGATTGCTTAGAGTTTATTCATGGTTTTGAGTAGACATGTATTTATTTGAGATGTTTTAGTATTTTGTTGAATATTTCTGCATCTGCAATTATATGAGTATTATATTTCTATATGTTTTTAGAAATATAATAATTCTGAGTACACATGAAATGAATGAATAAATATTGGAGAATTACAGAGAGACACACACACACACACACACACAAGTATCCATACACACGAATACACACTTATATGAAGTATTCTACAAATATGTGATGTTTATAAAATACATAAACACAAAAATAACATTTGTATACAGACAAATAGTAGCAGATGGTCAGACAGGAGATCCCATTTTGCTATGCCTAATGACAAATGGTACCCCTTATGAAATCAGAGGTAGTTAAACTATAAACGCAGGTATCCAGTCATATTTTTGAATACATATTTTTGAAACACCATTATGTCGAAAACATTTTTGCAGAATTTTTTTTTTTCAAATATTGATTTTTTTATTTTATGTTTTTTTTGTTTGGTAAGTACAAAAGTGTTAAAAAAACAAGGAGTTTGGGGGGGAATCCCCCCATTTTAAACATAAAATGAAAAAAATAAAAAATCAAAAAAAGTTATTCGGCAAAATTACGTCGACATAATGGCATTCGAAAATATGCCATTCGAAAATATCACTATAAACCATAAACGCAATGTGCCATATGTGAACTATATGGGAGACATTATTGTGTGATTTAATTTGGAAGTAGCAATGACAATGACCCCTGTTTAGTGTTGAATATGTTTTAATTGGAAAATGTAGCTGTGAAGTAATGTATTCATATATAAGTTATCATAGTTAATAGTGTTTTTTAAATATAAGTGTTCCCTAGTGCAGTGGTTCTATGCATTACCTTTTCACTGTTAATACTTGCGTGCATTTATAACACCCTGTGTTCCTGGAAATGAAACATGTAAACAAACATCTTGTTTCTTGGAATGGCTGACTTGGATGTGTCCCATAATGTGGGACACAATGGCCTCATTATATGTTTGGGTAGCCCGCCGGTAAATCCGGCGGGATACCATCAAACAGAATTACTGTTACCGGCACTCTATCTAGCGGAATTACTGCCAGATTCTGAGTGCCAGCTGGGATAGTTACGCCCCATTCCATGGGGTCCATAGGACATAGTGTTTCCGTGGGGGGAGGTGTCCTAAGCTCAGCCAGCCGGTAGTGCTGCCATGCTTAATATAGGAGAGAAATAAAAAAAAAGGCATGCTGAAGTGATGTGGGTCATTAATTAAAGGAAGCCCTCAAGCAGTTCTCTGCTCTAGACCCCTCCTTTCCTCCCTGCTACTGAGAAATATATATTTTCCCTGGCTGACTCTCTGCACCATTGTGCAGGTAGTATCTACAAATGAATGAACTTCCCCACTCTGGATACCGGGCCTGTATGAACCCAGGGAATATTGAATAGTAACAGTGCTGCCCCCTTTCCAACCCCTTTAGCCTTCCTCGTCCCTTCATACATCTGGAATTTTGTATCAAGAGGAGGTTGATCACTGCAGTATATTATTTTCTCCAGTAGTGTCCTACAAGTGTCCTCAGTCAGGCGCCACTTTAGATGTGTCCCTTATTTATATATAGAATAATTAACACATTTCCCAGGACTGTGGTCTTCTGGTCTCATCCGATAAAAAAATAAAACATTGACAGCATTCCCGTACTTTACGTGAGGAAAGTGGGTAAAAGGGTAAAAAGGGGAAACCTGCACAGCCTCATGTATACCTATACCAAATACTAGTTAGGTTTGTCAAAAAGAACATCCCTCCTTTACATATAATCAAATGGGCCTTATGCTCAATAGCTATAGTATGACTATACCATATGGTCCTCTCTCTCAGAAAAATGTGTCTGACCAGCCCCACCAGGCTCATTGAGCTCAGGTCTACTTATTCCTTCAGAATAAGAAACTAAAAAGCCAGGAATGGCAGCCCTTTGGAAGGATAGACCCCAGAAGAGTGTAACGCCTTACCAAAAATCCTTGGTAGGAGCGTCACCGCATCAAGCAGACTAAGTGCCTCCTATGTGATAAAAGAAGGCTGCAGTCCGATAGACGGAGTGGGGAGTTGGTTTGTAGTGGTGTCTGGTTTATAGAGCGGTCTCACCGCACTGTTGCCTAAATATGCTTATGTTTGTGTAACCAAGAGGTACAAATAGTGTTTGTCTTTCTATGCATCCCTCTCCCCCTCCACGAAACCCTCAGGTTTCTATAATCACCTGGGAATTAGAGGCTGTGCTCTTCTCCTGGCTGAAGATACCATCTGCCTCAGGCTTCTGTTCCCTCTTTGGTATATCTACCTAGTTGTCTCACTGGGTAATTACTGTCTGCATCCAGTGTCTGCACTGGGTGTCCATGTACTAATCTTGAGCCTCAGCTGCTTTCACTAGGCTTCTATGGCCTGAAGGGTCAGAGAGACCCAAACAAGGTAAATGCACTCCCTGGTGAAAATATGAGACCAATGATGCCTTGGGTTATTGTCTAACTAGACTCTTTCTCGTGTCATAGAGTGGTTGCAATGGTGTCAAGGAGGTTTGGTTGGATACAGACCTGAGTAAACAATATGTTAAAGCCAAAAGTCCTGCTGAATGCCAAATGATAATGTGTCTACTTTATCATTTTAAGTTGCCACGATCTTCCTCGTGGGCAGGAGCAATCCAAGGCGATGTGCCGGCAAGGTCTGGATGCAGGTAAGCATCAACTTCTGAAAAGCGCATACCAGGATCTGGATGCAGATAAGCACATTCAAGTCTCCGAACGCTAAACACGGGCATGCCTGTGGGTGCAGTTTAAATAGCTGTGCCTTAAAGCAGGCCTCTGTGACTTGGAAAATCTTGGGGGAGTATGTGGGATTCTATGGGCTGCAGTACCACCCTCTTCATTGTCCAAATGCTTATCAATGGAGTCCATGTGATTGCTCTTTGACCCTGGGAGACCGTGGAAACTAGTGTTGTGGGGTCTGAGGAGGGGTAATGTTATGGAGGGGGAGCAATTGTGCTTGTTGTATGCAAAAATTGGAAAAATAACTAAATAATTCCTTTTGCTTGCCATAACAAACAGATAGGTGTTGCAATCCTTTACCTGTTATGGACCATAACCAGATCTCACACTGGCCAGAAATGCATCTGGCGCTTCTTGTCTCGCCTTATGTACATTTGTTGAATGCTCAATTGGACCTCTGCCTCCTGCTATGAATATAGTTTAATCAGGGAATTATTTAATATTGACTAAATTAACAGGACTTTGATTACTCCTAACATAAGCATCCCAGACTGAGTTGGAGGAAGGAGAGATAGGCTAGACACAAATGATATGTGAGATATGTGAAAAAACAAGGCGCTCAAGGAGTTTGGATAGAAAAGGTAAGATGGATATATGACGGAAATTAGAAACAAGAAGGGGGTTAGCTGTAGGTTTCTTTAGGATAGGTATGATAATTTCATGTTTAAAGGCAGTAGCAAAGGTAGAGGTGTTGAGACAAATGTTAAAGAAGGAGGTGAGAAAGGTTACCAGAGGTGGGAAGACTTTGGGGATAAGTGGAGAAGGGATGGGGTCAGTGGGGGCAGCTGTAGGGTGAGCTTTGATCAGGAAGAGAGCCATCTCAGAGTCCATTACTGGAGGAAAGGTAGAGATAAAGCTGGAGGGGGTAGGGAAGGATAAGGGGGAGGAGTTGTAGGAAGGTGAAGATAGTATGTCGTGGCGTAGGGAGTGCACTTTGGAAAAGAAGAAATTGTCAAGGTCAGATGCTGATAGGGATGAGTTGATGAACAGGTCAGGTGTTGGAGGAGAGAGAAGTCGGGTTAGGGTTTGGAAGAGACATTGAGGATGAGTGGATTGACTGTGAAGAAGGTCAGAGAAGTAGGTACATTTGGCAGACTTAATACAGTTGTCGTATAGGACGTGATAAGATAAATAGGTTGCATGGTTAGTAGGAGAACAGTGTTTGCACCAGTGCCTTTCATGGCGGCGAAGGAGGCGGAGCAATGAAGACAGATGAGGGGAGTGCCAGGATTCGGTAGGTTTGCGAGTGGGCCGAAAGGAAGAAAGAGGGTAAAGTTGATCAAGGATAGATGTGAGACATGAAGAGAGGGTGGAGGCAGCTTCATCTGAATAGAGAGTTTAGAAGTGTGTGAGAGATGGTAGAGAGTGTATGAGGTATCATGGAAGAGCGAGGAGTTAAAATTGCGTAGATCACGCCTGTAGAAAGTCTTAGTGGAGGAGAGGGAGGAGGTGCTAGAGGGACTAGGCAGGAGCAAGGAAGCTGAGATTAGGGTGTGATCTGAAAGGTAGACAGGGAGAGTAGATATGGAGGAGGCAGTCAACAATGAGGTGTATATCAAGTCGAGGGTAGAACCAGAGGTATGAGTAGGAGGAGTGGGAAGTGAGGAAAGCAGGTGAGAGTCAAGTATTGATAGGAATGGGGGTGATAGATGAATATCACCTGTTGGTTGTAGCACCTGAGCATCCATCCGGGGCTACAACCAAAAGACCTGGGGCTACATCCCCCTTTGCCCCCCACCTAGCACGGGCTCTGACCCTACCTAAGTTTCCTCTCCCTAGAAAGCGGTGTTGGGTCACCTATCTAAAAAGGAGACAGAGCAGAGAAACTCACTCTTACTACCTATGTTGTATATTTATTTTGCACATTTCAAAATGTACACACCTCAGTGTTTATCACCTGTGCATGGGGCCACTACCAACAAGGCTTAAACTACTATTAAACAACTACTGCATATTGTTGCAGAGTTGGAAAGGTGGGAAGCTAATTGACTTTTATTACTGCCCCTCTGCTTAAAAGTTAAAAAACAAAAGAAACATTTCAAAAACTAAAAAAGAAATTATTGTCAAGTGAACCTGGTTACCCTTTTATCTGTGATGATATCCCATGGTTTCACTCCATATGATATAAGGTCGACCGGTTTCTGCAGTTTATTAACACTTTTTACTGCATTCATCAGGACCAATACGGTATATATTTTTCAGAAATTATTATTAAGACAAACAGGGGTAATCTTTAGTTGTTACGCTTCAGCCTCAGAGTCCTTCAACTGTGTCATTGCATTCCACTGCTTCGCGCTGCAAACGTAGCATTTCCGCGTCTGTTTGGCAAAAGGCATTGGTTGCCATGGAGATTGTTTACAGGCAGAACTCACCCGGGTCATGTGATGCGTTACGTGCATACCAACAAGGCACGTATACGGTAGCCCCTCCCCCTAGGGGTTTAAGTTTGACATTCTTGCAAAGTTCAGTGCTGCTAACTGTAGTGTTTCTCACTACTTTGAGTCTGTCCTCCGGATTCCTTGATGGAAGACTTCCTTGCTTACCATTGTGTTCCGACCCTGGTATTCTGAACGCAGAACGTCCCTGGATTGCCTTCATCCTTCCTGTTGGTCTTGTCTGCTTACCTGGTATTCCGAACGCAGAACATCCCTGGACTGCTTTCGTCCTTCTCCTTGGTCTTGACTTCTTACCTGGTACTCCGAACGCGGAACGTCCCTGTACTGCCTCGGTCTCACCTCCCCCTGCTTCAACCTTCCTCTCTATGACCGGAGACAGGCTGTCTTTTGTTGTTCACGTAAGTGCAACTCCTACCACTTTGTACTGTATTTACCTACAAATATAGGGAGTTGTGTAACCTGCTAAGAGTTGTCCCTCCTGCCATCTTATACAGTATCCCTTGTGTCTCCTCTTAGAGCAAATCTTGGGAGCCACTTGTTTTCTGACCATCAATTCTATACGGACGTGATTAAAGTTAATCCCAGTTCCTCAAAGTCTGTGCTTTTCGAATGCTTTGCTGATTCATGCACCAACCCGTCACTAGTGTGTCCCTCATGCCGTCCGGGTTACTACCCCGTACTAATATTCCTGTTTATTATTTTATCCTTGTTGTTGCTTAAGTACTATCAAACTGGGATGATTTCTATCTTCAACTCAGTCTACCCTCAGGTTAGTGAACAATACTAAACAACCATCAGTCAAGAACTCGTCTTCTATCTGTTGTTGAGATTATAGTGTGGATTTTCATTTGTAGGTTCCAACATAGAATCAGAAAGCACTATTCCAAGCCATAGCTACCTTTCCATCAGGTATTCACAATTTTGGGGTTAATTGGCATAAAGAGAGTCAACTGAGATTTTGTTGTTAACTAATTTTATGTTTCTTGCAGCATTGGTTTTGGCGGTGCGCGTGTACCCCGCTTTTTTGTGCGATCAACTCCTCTGTCTGTCCACCTAGGAATAGCAGAGAGGTGTATTGTAAAGAAGAGTCCCTCTTAGAGGAAGCCTGAATCTTTGTATTCAGGGGTCTGGAGTACTGGAGATTGGTTGACGCCTCGATATGTCAGGAAAGGAAAAAAAGGGAGAGCCAGCCACGTGATGTCATCAGTGATGTCATCAATGACATTTGTGATGTCATCTTTGATGTCCTGGGTGTTAGTGTTAGCAGTGCACGGTGGCGGTGCGAGTTATGGTTGCTTATCTTACCATAACTGCCGAATTTCAGGGGGTTTTCGGTTTTACTTTGAACCATAACGTCCCATTAACAATGTTTTTTCACTGAATTTCATAGGTTTTTAGTAGCGCAACTTAACCATAACGTCCCTTTAACAAAGTTTTTTTTACTGAATTTCATAGCTTTTTAGTAGCGCAACTTAACCATAACATCCCTTTAACAAAGTTTTTTCACTGAATTTCATAGGTTTTTAGTAGCACAACTTAACCATAATATCCCTGACTTCATATACATGTAACATAGAACATACTAACCCCCTTGTAGTGATTTTCATGTCCGCGGTCTACCGCCATGTCGGCAGACACATCGAAAATCTGAGCGTGGTGAATGTTAATTTAAATATTGTGCCCCATTTCCCCTTTGAAGTTGGCTCTGAAAAGAGCCGTTTGTTTTGTTTTTTTACAGATGCTTGACAGACACCTGTTATTTTGTATTTTATTTCTTTTTTTTTCTTATTTTACTCCTAAAATCTTTACATAACCTTCTCCAAAGCAACCCTTACATTCCAAAATAGAAAGGCATTTCCCGTAAAAGATAAAGAAATGCCATCTTCTTTAAAATTAACAGCATTACTTGCATCAATATTCTCATTGTTACAGAAGAACATACCAGCTCTAAGCATGAAGGCACACATGCCTCGGTTGATGACACACCTAGCAATGTTTTGCTGAGGACAAAAAACAAAACTATTGTCCCATATTGCCCTAGGTAGTAATCCAGAAAAAATTACTTTCGCATTTGGAAGGATCTTCATTAGGGCTTGAACCAAGCGTTCCAAATCAGCCAACAAAGTAGGGGCAATGACGTTGCCCAAATGGAAAGCACCATATTGCAAAACAACAACATGCGGACTGTTCATCGTGGCCATATCCTCACAAACTTGTACAATTCCCTGTACATTGCAATCAGGCACAGTGCTCCACATCACCTCCACTCCTTTCACATCAAAGTTCTTTTCAACATGCCTGCATCAAGCGTACTGTTGTGAACCATGCACAAACATATCTCCGAGCACCAACACCCTGACTTTCTCCACTTCTGCCATCTTCACCACACACAGTCTCTTTCAACACAAATACACAACCTCGACATCTGATTGGCTGATCCGTACAGTCTTCTTTCCATGTTGGATTTCCTGGAAAAACCCGGATGTAGCATGCCCTGTCCACGAACAGCCGCGGTGTCTGCGGACGGTGTCCACTTTACTCTCTGTGCCATTCCCTCATTGCATACAGCTAAACAATCACACAATACGAATAACGTCCTCAGAACACCCCCATTTTGTGAATTTTCGAACATTTCAGGACAATTATCATTTCATTATTCAACATAGTAACATTACAAATATTATACTTTCATCTTGTACTCTGCACACAATGCTATGTTTCTCCATTAGTAGCTCAGTATACTAGATAGAATCCCATAATACAATGCTATTTATATCAATGCATCATTCAAAGCACTAATAACGGTATGATATTTATTGCAATATCCTTGACACTTTTTTCGCAACATTATAATAAAAATCCCTAGTACACAAATTCCATGAAAAGTACATACGCATGTGATGTCATCAGTGATTTCATCAATGATATTTGCGATGTCATCTTCGATGTCCTGGGTGTTAGTCTTAGCAGTGCACAGTGGTGGCGCGAGTTATTTTTCATAGTTTACCATAACTTGCGATTTTCAGGGGTCTTTCGGCTGCACTTAAAACCATAACATCCTTTAAACAAACTTTTTTTAATATCAAGCAAAAAATATACAAACATGGCGTGCAAAAACCAACTTCTCACAGATGGCTTTACACAGAATGTTGCAAAGTAAGAATTTATGCTCATTCACAGTGAAGGTCAACTGCTTCCATTTTTTTCTCGGGCCCCAGAGAGGCTCACGAAGCGGACTATAAGGTTGTATTGTGTTTTGACCTTGACAGACAGAGATTGTGATGAAAGACTTCTCTTGACGGAGTGTTGCTAAAACGTAAGAGAAGATAAGGATGAAATGTATGAAACAAAACCACTTTTATATATTATATCACTATGCGAAAGATCGTTGGCACAGGCGGAGTCGTATTTTGGGACTGCACCACTCGTAGACAATGGAAATTGCAATTGTACTGTAATTAACCCTTTAGATTATTTTATACCAAATATAATTACAATAGCGTAGCATTAAAGACCGCTCAAGTTGAACTTGTTAGTTGAAAGTGGCATAATGTTTTCTACCGCGCACTATCACTGCCGAATTGATCCCCTGTTGTTTAGAGGGCTCTGAAAAAGGCAGACGACACAGGGTGGGTTAATACAAATAATTTAACCGGTCTATAGGCGGTCAGCACTCTACTCGCTGTGCCACTTCACTGTAGCCTGTCAAATGGCACAGCGAGTACAACGCTCGCTTTGACATCCGTGCACAGCTTGCTAACGCAAGCTCGAATCCCGGCAAGGCCAAACTCAGCCTTTCATCCTTCCACGGTCGATAAATGAGCACCACACACTGTGGTTAATAATAAGCACCGCTTAGATACCTCACGGTTCTTAGCGCTATATGAATGGGAAAATATTATTATTTTATTATTAACATACTCCGTTGCACTATCTTCGATAGCAAATAGTTTCACGCCCTAATAAATAAAATTATGATTTTTAATGAAGATAGGCTGGTGAGACTAATTTATGTTTTTTAAAACAGGTATGTGGCCCCATTTTGCCTATGTCACGATTTACAGACTCCAGCAGATGGGGTCTTCAACTGCCAGGTGCAGGTCCAAATATGCAACTTCATGACCCTCACCATTTTATGGGACAATCTCCAAGGACCAATATGCCCTTACACAGTACTAGCGGCTACAAACAACATACCAACCAATAGGGTGGTCTAATGGCTCGTTTTTGGAGCAACCTTCCGATTATCAGAGCGACCATTTATTGCTTTTATCATAAACCAACAGCCTATCTACCGCAAAGGAACAACGCGTGGCTCCAAATAAACTTCTGCTGATCGACAGCAGAGACAATAGCAAATCGCTGAATATTCACTAAACATTTCATGTGAAATAAATGTACTTTACCAAATGTACAATCCTGCTGTTTACTTTTAAACCACAGTTTCATATTCCGAATTGTGGCGCACTGAGTTGTAAGCTGATCTAACACCCTCTGTACCGCAAAGGAACATCGCGTGCCTCAGCATGAACTTTTGTGGATCGACAACAAAGACAAATGCAAATTGCTGAATATTCTCTAAACATTTGATGTGAAATAAATGTACTTTACAAAATTTACAATCTTGCTGTTTGCTTTTAAATCACTGTTTCATATTCCGAATTGTGCGCGCTGTGTTGTGACATAATATGTGTTGTCTTCCGGGTTCTGTGTAAAGTCACTTAGGACTGGAGAGGACTGGGCGCGTTTGATGATGCACCCTGTAACGTCACGGAGAGAGGCGGGGAATATGAATGCTTTGATAATATCAGGCTTAGGGGCGGGAGATATGATTTAGTGTCGCAAAAGCAAGTCAGCCAGGTCAATAGCGCCAGTCATAGGATTATCACATAATGTCGGCGCACACCAGCCGGATTTATCGTTTCTTTAGTGGACAAAAAGTCGGTTGACGCCCATAGGAAATTGTACTATTATCGGACAAAAGGAGTGGTCTTAAAACACTTTCACCCTGACAACGAACAATACAAACAACGTTCTCAGAACACCCCCATTTTGTGTAATTGCAACCATTTTGGGACAACGCGAGTGTTCTTAGAACACATTCAACTAGACAGATTACAATACGGACAGCGTCCTGAGGACACCCCCAGTTTGTGTATTTACGAACAATTAAGTGCACCGCGAGTGTTCATAGCTCATTTTTACCTTCCTTGCGAACAAAAATGTCACATACTCCGCCTCTAAACACCCCACCATTTAGTTTATTTACAAAATGTCAGAACAGCCGTGTTCTCCGCGGACAAATCGAACACAACAAAAGCGTCTAGCACATAAATAAAATACAACTTTGAACCTATCTCATACTCCCCCACCCTCCCCAAAGACTTCTACACACCAACACACTCTAAATACACATTTTGAACAAACTTTCACTGCGCTGTCCGCGGACGTCTGCAAATGCAAGATGGCGGGCGCAACAGAAAATCTGACGCGCATCACGCACCACGCAGCCCAATCAGCGAACATGTCACATGTCCGCGGACATGACGCAAGCCGCTGGGCCAATCGGGGTGCTGTCCGCGGAGCGAACAGGGTAGTCCATCCGCGAAGCGAACACAGATATCACTAATTCTTTTGCCTTACATTTTGGTAATTTTTTAAAAAACTACTGGACGGATTTACACCAAATTTGCAAAAGCATGCTTTTGGGACCAGGCCGCCACTCCTGCCGTAAATTTGGTGTAAATCCGTCCAACAGTTCGGGCTGTAGTCGTGCGCAAAGTTTTTTCCCATTCAGTCTATGGGAAAAAAAAAGTTTTGGGACCCCCCCTATAACTTTTCCCCCCCTGGACGAATCCTCACCAAACATAGCAAAAAAATTCAGAGTGGGCCATATACTTTTTTTTCCAAAGTTTGGTGAGGATTCGTCCAGGGGGAGCGAAGTTATAAGCTGCCCAAAAAGTGTTCTTCCTATGGAAACACCAACTTAACCATAACTACACTGCCACTATCGTGGCAGTGTAATATATATATATATATATATATATATATATATATATATATATATATATATATATATATATATATATCATTTTTTAAAGTAAATAATATGGCCAGCCAGACGCATTGCTTCCCCTCAGTTCATATAAGAATCTTGGTGGTGCTTATATATTTAATCGAGTTATGCATTACATTATTAGAATGCATCTGTGTATTCGATATACTATGGACTATGACAGATTTCCTAACCCAACTCATCACTCGGGTTGTGCAGTCTTTCATTCTCTTTTACTTTTTTTAAGGGTCACGTTTTTACAGTGCAACCGTGAATTCAACCTCATATAGTCTGGTTCACCTTTCGACCATCTCACAAAAGAGGCCTGTCTTTGAAAAGTGCCCGGTCTCTCTGTCTAAGGACTGCCATGTCTCAAAGAACAAACTGTTGTTTCGGTGTCCTTTGGCTCGACTGCATTCCTGTTCTAATACCATTGTTAAATAGCCACAGCAACGTAGTTATAAAAACGTACCTTTCTATTTTGGTCATAGTGCTCTGACTGTACTCTGTCTCTCTGGTACCGATCTCCAGTTGGCCACTCTAGTCCTTTGTTTAATTTAGTGCAAACGGGGTTCACGTATATACTTCATACTCCTGCAGAGGTCACTCATGGGTGCTTCCCAATCTAATTCTTTGGTGGCCATTATTAAATGTATATCCAGCCGGCGTGTGGTCTTAAGTGCGGGAACTGCACTGAGAAACAAATGGCACGCATAGAGGGATAAACCAATTTCAAAACGAACGACTTGGACATCATTACACATAGGTCAGTTCCTAGTTTATCAAGGGTGCAGCACTTGCAGTTATGTTTATAGGTTTGATCACTCAATCATTAACTATTTTCTAAATCCGCACACTGCCACCACTAAAACACCAGGGGCCAGATTACAGAATATTTGCGTGGTACTAGCACTAGGGCAATGTTTACCCTATTTTTAAAAACACTTGGAAATATTAGAAAACCATTGCACCATGACAAGTGCATTTTGGCATGTTAGAAGCATTAGGGCAAACATTGCCCTAGTGGATAAACATACATTTTCACTGTATTTCTGCACCAGGGCAAAGTTTGCCATAGTGATAATACTGAATGGTGCAAATGTGCTTTGAAAATGTACCTTTTCCCGCTCGGTCAATTTTTGCCTTGGTGCTATATACTTATACTGGCCCCTGGACTCTATTGCTATAAGCAGACTAGCACAATTGCTCTCCTTCAAGATGGGGACCTGCTCTAAAAGGAGTAAATATATTTGATTGGATTATTTACTTCACAAACAAAACCCTGAGAGAAAAGGAACAGTATTTGTAAACATTTATATCAATTATTAATCATTACAAGGCATGTTAATAACTGTAAAATGTACCTAACATGTATGCACACTTGGAACTCTTACCCAGTACCATCTCAGTTAGAAGTTAAAAAGCACATCTTTTTTTATTTTTTTTTTAAATTTATTTGTATTGGCTGAATTAAATCAACTTTTCAAATTGAGAAGTACATAAAATCCATCATTGGAATAAAATATATTAAAATCGAAATATTAAAACAGAATTGTTAAACAACCAAAAAAATATCAAGGAAAATGAGCAATCATCTGATCACATGAGTGACAATTTACCCAACACAACTAACATGTCAGTCCTTTGCTAGGTTTGTAAGAAATTAATAAAATAAATTTGATATCTTGCGAAATTTCTCCAACATGACATATTGTCCAAAATGTCAATAACTGAATTATTACAATATGGCAGACAAAAGCAGATACAAATTGTTCACCATATCTTAGTTCAATTGTTTTGCACAAAGTCATCTTCCACAATTTCCAATTGTAAGCTTGATAAGTAATTAATAGTTGCAATTTGTAATGACATATTAAACGAACCCAAAATTATAGACCAGCATTCATGTGATTCTAAGGAACCCAGGATTTTACAGTGTTTTGCAAAATGGGTCTCTCTCAGAGGGCGAAGTTCACAACACTCAGTGATCAGGTGAACTAGGGTTTCTCGTGTATCATGATCTGAGCAAAATCAATAGAAGTTACCTTGTGCAGGAAGAAGTTTGCATTTAGCTCGGATATCATTGGTGATCCATAAATTAAAACGTAGACGTAATATGCCAGCACGATGCTTATGTGAAGGTGAACGCACTAGGTTTGGAGGCTGAGTGTGAACTTTTTTTAGGAGGAAAGCGGATCACATCTCCATCCTTACATGTTAAACATATTTCTCTAGTTTGGATCCAATCAGCCTGAAATATTTTTAGCTTGGCTTTATCAGGATTGTTAAGCAATAAGTCAAGGGGAATCTCTACAGTGGCTAGAATTTGATAAACTTTCGATAGCCAAGTATTTACAAAAGCAGGATTCACAGAGAACATGTAATGGGTTAAAGTTTCCAAAATAACATCAAACTCTGTCGAGAGCAAACATTTCTTAAACAGAGAGCATATTCGCCAATTATAGAGCCCCTGGAGAGAAACCAGCCCCAGTTCATATCTAATCCAGGCAGCAGGCGTGCATTGCGGCAGATGTAATAGTTGTCGCCAAAATTTGGCTTCCCACTTCACAAATTGGAAGGGGGAATCGCAATGCAAAGTTTCTAAGCCATAAAGCAGGGATGGTACTGTCTTCATGTTCCAGAAATGCCATACTGGCATAACTGAAAATGTCCTATACCTGTAAATGATGATACGTGCCGGGGAGACTGCTGAGGCAAGTTTAACCTCCACGCACTCTAAATGGCCTCTCGCCTGGAGTTTGCCCTTGAACAACATCCCCAGGTAGGTATAGTTTGGTACTACCTTCACCGGAGACTGGTTGATAGTCCATACATGAGCTAACGGTCCAGATCACCCATGAGAGTAGACTACGATTTGCGTTTTTACTATATTAATTTTCAGTTCATTCAACTGTATGTAACCATAGAAGGCATCCAATAAACGCTGGAGATCCATCTGAGTTTTAGAAATGATAACAAGGTCGTCTGCATACATGAGTGTTTGAATCGGATGATTATTGAATTTTGGGGAATCTGACATGACACTAGCAAATGAACATCTGACATCGTGGATGAAATAGTTGAAAATGGCAGACCCAACAAGCAGCCTTGTTTCAGTCCACGTGCGGAAGTAATGTGCTCTGAAAGTAAGCCATCCATGGCAATACGAATACGGATGGAATGCAAGGAATGGATCACATCATAAAGCATTGGTGGACAATGGTCTCTACATAGTTTTGACAGCAGGAGCAAGCGGCTAACCGAGTCGAAGGCAGCATGAAGGTCTACAAATGCAAAAAAAACTTGTTGTTTTTGCATGTGACATTGTGCTTTGATGGCACTAAGGGGGCAAATAGGTTGATGTTAGTACCCATGCCGGCCACAAAGCCTGTTTGATTGGGATCGCGCAGATGGAATTTCAAGGTCCAAGCATTAAAGTCGTGCAAGACCAGTTTGGTAAATATCTTGCCCGGTGCGTCCGTAACACAATTGGACAATAATTGGAAGGGGTGCTACAATCTCCTTTTTTTAAAATGGGGATGATAATGGACGTTTTCCAGGAAGGTGGTATAAGACGTGATCTTACTATTTCTGAAAAGATTTTGTCCAAAATATAGGCCCATTCATGGGGGTTTGCTTTAAACATAAAGTTTGATAACCCATCTGGGCCCATGGCCCTTGAGGAATTGGCTTTCATTTTAGAGCTCAGATAGTATGAGATGAAAAGTCCATTTGCCATGGTAGTGTGGACACCGGCTCGTATTGAAGCTTTGCATATTCGGGATCAGCATACAAGCCCGTAAAATGTTTAACCCAGCTTCCTTCATGTACACCGTTGATTTGAGAATCACCCTGCTGATGGTGGGTGTAGTTTTGTAATAGGTGCCACATACCTGCTGAGTTTCTATTAGCCATTACGCTTGCCATAGCTTCACTGTCTTGTTGGAATAAGTGAGCTTTTCGACATCTTAACCAGTTTTTGTTCCTGCATTTAGAAGTTTTGAGATCCTGCCAACGAGACAGGTGGTCAGAGGCTAAAAGATCTTTCTTTATTTTCCTGAACTCAGCTCTAATACGCTGAGTTTCAGGATCAAAGACATGAGAGTGTCGGACTCTGTTATGGCAAGGGATTGTTATGGTCTTAACAAAGGGATGCAATAATTCTGAATACTGTACTGGGAGAACTGTTAGGGCATTGAGGGGGAGAGTCACCTGCGACTGCACCCTTAACCATATGGAAATTGGGCTCACTCATAAATGCAGTCCATTTGCACACATCTTGATTTTTACGCTTCTTGTTCCAACAATCTAAGTTGAGATCTCCCAAAATGACAGTATGGGTGATTGCAGAATTCATTAATATCGTGTCAAGAATTGTTGCTAGGCCAGTATAGAAAGCATCATTGGTCATAGCTGCGATGTTGCGCTATATATTGACCAAAGCTATTGTCTGGTCATTGTTGGTAATTTTGACTAGCTGGATATAGGCACCTACAGAAGCCCAGGGCGAGATGGCAAAACCTGTCCTTGTGTTGACAGCCACAAGAAGGACTGATGACGGTCTGCCTCCACCAGGGATTGCTGCTTTCAAGACAAGGTCATAATCATCCCATAGCAGAGGGGTAGTCAGATATGTTTCTTGTAGGGCTATAACATGGTAAAGTCAGGGCAGATTTGTGATGGATAGATGTAAATGAGCAGGGCCTCGTGTATTCCAGCTTGCAATTTTTAAAGTCGATATTATATCAGGGATTGATGGTTAATTACACTGGATGGTACTCATCGGAGTATCTCGGCTTTCTCTAGTGTGTGTGCCCTGATAGATGTTAAGTTTTGATTTGGAAATTTGGGCCCTGGCCGGTTCTCGCTCAGGGTCCTCTGCTAAGAGAAAGCCCATATCAAATAGCTGCATTTTGCAGCGCCAGATACAATTCCAGACAACCCCAGAGGGAATCCATAGCCTGATTACGGAACGTATAAATTCTGACAAAAACTCAATTTGATCGATATCATGTGTAGAAATGTCATGCAGCTCCCCTACATCACCAACAAAATTCAAGACACTCTGACGATTTAGATCATAAGCTGGAAAGTTTCCCTCCCTACATTTTAAGATGAAAGAGTGAAATAACGCTTGCTGGGGATGCAAATGTCTGGAAGAGGAGTGCAGATCATGCTTACGTGGAGTCCATTTCAGATTAGAAGACTCTGCGTTCATCCTTGGCATGGGCTGTGCCCGACTATCCTCAACCTAAAACTGAGATTTGGCACCAGAGAGTGTGTCTAGTGTGTGCCCAGATTTGACATCCACAACAAAGCGAGAAGGCACATTGGATGCGGTCTGAGTGTCGACGGGCTTAATAAACGCCTTTGCTAAGCTTGCAGCCAGGTATTCGTCGACTCTCAGTTTCAATTCCTCCAAGGCAACTTGAGATATAGAGGAATCTAAGGGTAGCGTGGTAGGGGCCCGAGGACCAAAGGAGACCCATCATTTAGCTGTTTAGTTCTTACAGGGCAGTAATGGTGCCTTCTCTGTCTCCTGATGTAGTGGTCCTACAAGCCCATGAGGCAGTTCATCTGTGATGACAAGAGGGGGGGCAGGACAGGTAGAGGCAATATATTGCGTATTCACTGGGGCCAGGCTAGCCATGAGTTCAGCATGCTTTGCCTGCTAGATGGGGAACACCAGGTGAGTAAGAGGAGAAAGAGAAACGCCTGGCTGAGGTGGATCAAAGGGGTGTGCAGCAGGATTGAATGGCCGTGGATGATTCGTGGCCACTATGGAGGGGTCTGCTTGAATATGCATAGAAGCAGACAAGGAAACGGGGGCTGGATGAGATGTGGACGACTTTCCATTCCAAGAGCCTTAAAGAAGGCATTAAGTGTGCTTTTGGTGTGTTTGGAACCCGCCATATTCTTAGTTTTTTTTTATAAGGGAAAGTGGTCTCTTTTTGGCAAATTTAGGATTCCTGGACTTAAGCGAAAGTAAATGGCCTTGACCAGGACATGGTAAGTCCTTGCATGCAGTGTCCTCATGGTCAACCAAGGCCTCCAACGGGCTTCTGGGGCCTGACTGAATAGCAGTTGGCGTTCCCTTTACTGTGGCCGACAAGGTAGCAAGGTTGTTAATGGGGCGAATGATGCCAGAGATGGTTGGTAAATAGCAAGGAACAGTATCGGAAGCACGGTCAACAGCAGAGGCCTGTAATGAAGGTTTACAAACATTTTGATCATCATTGCACACAATAGAATGGCACAGAACATCAGAGGCAGAGTTGTCATGACTCATGTGGTCCCTCGTAGGCAAGTAGTGAAAATGCAGCTATTTAACTAGCTCATCAACGGATAATCAGCCAAGCGGTACTCTAACGATACTCCCACGAGTGCGTGCATGCTGTGCGTGTGCGCGCTTGTAATATGGGAGTGACCCTGCCGATGTAGAATCAGGGTGTGTCCACAGGGGGCTCTGTGAAAACACAAACAGGTGAATCAGGTTACAAAGTAGAGCACAGTGGAGGCACAGTGGGGGCACAGTGGGGGCACAGTGGGGCTGAGGGCTGTGACAAGGTCCCAACAGAGGAGTCCGCAATCACCTTGGCTGTCGGTAGCAAGAGTACACCAAAAGTTCACAAAATCCGTTCCACAGGAGCAGGAGACAGCGAAGAGCAGCGACCAAACATTACTCTAACGGTACTTCCACGAGTGCACATCTCTTAAAGACCACTTCACCAATCAGGCCACATGGAACAGAAGATGGAAAGTGCAAGTGTACAGCTTTTTTGTCCCAAATAGAGAAAGTATGAACAGGGAGAGTGACAGAGTGACAGAGAGAGAGAGAGAGAAAGAGAGATAGAGAGAGAGAGAGAGAGAGAGAGAGAGAGAGAGAGAAATAAAGAGAAAGTACAATAGTACACAGACTACTTTATGGGCTCAGCGGCATCCCCCATGTTGTCTTCTGTGTCAATTGACAAAGGTGTTTCGTTTTTGGATGCAATGGGTACTCTGCAGTGATAAAGTCATCAGGTTGCATGCTAAGACTTCCCATTCACTATATAACTCATACTTGAGGGGAGTACTGGGTTTTCGGGAGTTTTCTCATTCGGATCACCATATAAATGTTTTTTATTGATCCATCTTAAGGGCCCAATTCATGGAATAATTTGCCTGGAAAATAGGGACTTTGTGGGCCATACTGCGTGCAATACACCTCCTTCGTTGATTCATGGAATTGACTTAGCCGGCCTTTTTGGGACCCTGCAGGGACTCTGTGTTGGTCCGGCATGTCTCTGCGTGCAGTTGAGTGCGCTGCAAACAGAGTTTAAAATAGGGGGCGGAACATGAATACACCCCATTTTCCACGAAGAATGAGGAATAATGTGGGCGTGTTCAGGGACGGGACATGCAAAGCAATGGCACGCCCATTCCACCGCAAGCCCAACCAAATTCATGCATTCCAGCATGCAACCTCACGTCGGGAAAAGTCACACGCAAATGTTGTGATCCAACCACCACATGATAGTAGCCGTAAATCTCAATGTGCAAAGGATCCAATGAGTATAAAGCACGCAACGCACACTATACAAACGTTGCACAGCCACAATGAACGCTGCAATAGTGGGAGCCATTGTACAATGACACAGAAGGGGGATGTCCAAGCCTTGGATTTGTGCACCACACTGTTTGGGATGTCTCATGACTAGGTTTATGCTAGGTACTAGTTCCCACCCCATGTCAGCCTAGACCTTGTTAGGCAATGGGAGCAAGACCTAACACCACCCACCATCTGCTCCCATGCCCTAACCCCCTTGAAAAGGTGCTAAACTTTCATTGGCACAGGCTCCTAGCAGCGCACCACTGCCATAGTTGGTGATATATCTAAGGCCACACAATCCCCCTGTCTCCACCAGGTCTTGGCCTGCATAACATCACGTGTGTGTCTACGTAGGCACATATTTATGCAGAGGACACTGGAGGAAAGGCAGAGAGTGTGCCAGCATTTCTGTGCGGTCGCACACTTTCCAAGTGTACTTGGAGCCATCGACTGTGCACATGTTGTGCTATGCCCATCCGAATTACGGAGCACATATACCACAATCACAAGCATTCTATCACCGTGCAGGTCGTCTGTGACACAAATGGAGTTATCATGCAAGTCACTTCCAATTTCCCTAGCAGCATGTATGACAGCTACATTTTCCACCAGTCACCACTCTACCCGGCACTGGTATCGAGAAAATATGGCAGCAGCTGGCTCATTGGTGAGTATGAACTGTCATGCTTAACATGCATGCATGCATGTCTGACACTGAATAACAGACCATGACATAAGTGCGAATAACAACCATGTAAACATTTTCAGGGGACAGTGCCTACCCTCCATCCCCATTCATGATGACGCCATATAGGAATGCTGACACACCATCTCAGGTAAAATATTATGAATAAACATGTAGCCACATGGGATATAGTAGAGCACGCATTCAGGGTAACTCACGTTTCCTCTCCCTAGACCACTCTGGTGGGGTTTTGCTGTATGCCCCACCAGTAGTCTATACAATCACTGTCACAGCATGTGTACTACAAAATGTACCAGTTGATGTACAGGTGGGACATCACCCTCAGCCACAGGCACCACCCTTTCCCGTGGTTGGTTGGCCAAAAGGCACAGAGAGAGGCTGCACGCAACCAGCTGGTGCATACATAATTTACCTGAACACTTGCCCTTGTAAATCACACACAGTGAGGCCACAGCCCTGGTGCCATTCAATGATGATTTGGGCCTATCCTCCGTGCCCATAATAATACCCTGAGAATGTGTTTCTGCAAGAGGCAAACTGTGTGTGCCCACTAGACATACTATAGCACACACCAAACACCAGCCCAGTCATAGCAAGTTTTGTTGTTGGGATGCAAGCTCATATCCCAGCCCCTCCCAAATGACCCGGAATGCGGAATGAACATTAACACTTGGGGAATGCATAGGGGTGGGCATAGGGGGGACTCTTGTAGGTAGAGGTGACTGACGGGAGACATATGGACTGCAGAAGCACATACAAATCCAAGTGAAAAGAACAACTTGCTTGGCAGAAGTGTCACGTACAATACATTGCATGCACATGATATACAGAACATGAACTAACACAGTAGGCCACAATCCTTGCAGGCTGTGTTGGAAGCACAAAAAAACAAGGCCTCTTCTCTTGCTTGACTATTACATCTCAACCCCCAAGCAAGACAAGGGACATGCACGTACACACACATACAAATATATCAAGTAACAACTTCAAACAATTAGACAAGAATGCGAGCAGTTAAATGGGAGTAGGGCTGCTGCCGATTGTGAAGGACATACCCATGGGCACCAGGGCAGAAGTCCTGAGCTGCCATAACATGAGCTGATATGTAGGACACGAGCATTCCCCAGGATAATGGTCATCCAATTTGAACCACCAGATGCGCAGGGATAAAGCTCCAAATCCTTCATGAATCAGATGGATCAGTGTGACATGCAGGAACCTCAGGCCTACCCCTTGGGAGGACTACCAGAAAAAGGGAGTAACAGAGAGCAACAAAGTCCATCATTTGTACCAGGGAAATCAAAGGGAGATGCTGATGTTAATAAAGTTGTGGCAAGGAGGCCTGCTGGGTGCGCCTCTGTTTTTTGGATGAGAAAATAGTTGCCTTGTTTGCAAGGACCAGGATGACCTCAAAGTTGTCTATCAAGCTCATGTTTATGGCCAGGGCACAACCGGTGGTTAGACCCCAAGATAGGGTGGAGTTTTCAAAAGCCTAACCAATCATTCTGCAGTGACGCAAGGTGAAGAGACCACCACCCATGTGAGAAGAAGTTGGAGGAGAAGATGACATGACCAATGGGAGAGGGGACAATATGTGAATATTAGCATATAAATAGGTGGTAGTCAATGAGGGTGGTGGATGAACACTGTACATGAAATGCGTCACACATGACGACTCCCATGGTTGTAATGTGATGCTTGCTTTGATGAAGACAGAGAGCTCTGTGGCATTGTACACATAATACCCTGATGCCATTTTCCTTTTTCAATACAAACAAATCACTTTTTCTCGAAAAAGGGTAAACCTAGCCTTTTTCCCTAGTGGAGTTGTCAATACAATGTCTATTTGTTGTGCGGTTACCCTACATTGTCAGCAACAAAGCACACAATACAAGCAACAAAGTCCTCGACCACTGTCACATGGACACCACTAACTATTGTGCATCTATAACCCCAAAAACACACAAGAGAACACAGGTAGGAAGGCACAGCACAAAATGGAAAATAACAATTAACAAATGTCAGAACGGCCCTGCCCACCCTGTGCATGTCACACAACAATATACAGGTGGCGTGGCCACCCCATTAAGAGACAACAAGTATGCGGGTAATACACATTCACATAAACAAAGTCATGCAGAAATTCAAGTGCACTGCAAGAACGATGCACATCTCACCTCACATCTCTTCCCTTCCGAGCCTGCACCAGCTGCACCGTCCAATGCATTGACACTCCCCTCTGTAGGTCCTCATACCAGCCAAATCTGCTGATGTGTCACGTGCATGCATCCAACAGCAATTTCCCCTTCAGTTGTAGCAACTAACTTCCCGTGCAGAATTCCTCAGTAGAGAAAAACAACACAAGATCTGGGCAGGTAACACATTCATGCACCCAATTACAATGTAACATGTGCCCCACTGAATGCCATGCAACAAATGCAAACAAGAATTCCTCAGCCACCCATCATCATATGTCCCTGCACCCATGCAGTCAGATCCACCCACGGCAAATGTAATTAAATCATGTCAGACATTGACTCTTTCCCCACCCACAACACCTACACTGCCTGCCCCCAACAGTGCCATGCAGTGAAGAACCAGGTACCACTTACTCCTAATCCTGGTGAGGGGACATTGTGCACACTCTTATCCGGCTTGAGTCAGAATGACACTGAGGGGACTACCAAATAGAGATCAATGAGAGGTTGGAAACCCAGGATCCCCTTGGAAGCACACTGAATGCAGAAAAATGGCATCCCCTGATTAACGTGGAATCAGGACAGTGCAGAAAACACTGGTAGGGGAGCCGATGATGGAAAGTCCAAGACAACGGGATGTAAAGATTTCAGCAACTGCAGGGAAGACAGGATCTAGCACAAGGCAGCTGGTCAAAGAGGCAGCAATCATACAGGAAGGCAGGGAACAGAAGCAACCGGCATAAAAGAGACAAGCAGACAAGAGAAAGGATGATAAAAGGAGGCTAAGGAGACTGCCACACAAAAGATAGCAGCGAACAGGCAAGTGGAAGGGAAGCCAGAGTTCACAGGGACTGGACTGAACGGGGAACAAAGTGCTGGGAACTGAAGGGAGTGTTGCAATGCACTGAGCAGCAGTCAATAGGCATCAAAATATCAGCCAGTGTGCTGTGCCTGTAACATTTCCTCATGGCAAACAACAACATCAGGCCAATGGCTGGTCTATGGTGTACATGGCATCCCCCAAATGGCCTGCAATGCTGTGCAGTGTGTGGATTTGCCCCATGCAGCAGGATTGGCCACCCTAATGACAACGCACCAATAAATGCTCTCACAACAACCAGTGCCCTCCTGATTGCAAAAACAGCTAGCATACAACCACCAGCCGACCATCATCATGTGTCCCCGCACCCACAAAGCAAGACCTGCTTACCTCAGTACATGGAAAAATAAATAAATACACCCCACACTGTGTCGGACTCCTTGCCACCAACAAAACGACAACAAGTGCCACAGTGAGTGCCTTTGACTTACCTGCACAAGGTACCCAACTGTCTTGCAACCCCAGCATCCCCCCTGAAACAACATTCTGAACTTGCAAATACATACATTGCATCAATGTTAAGATACAGTACAGCCATGCCAACTCTTCTATGGAACAAAGAAATAGCCATGGACCATCCAGTGTCAACATCCGGAAGTACACATAATTTAAGTGTCCTCAACTATCAACATCTCAACAGCAAATCTCACCAAAAGAGAAACCACTGGCATCGAAGCAAACAGATGTCAAGCATAGCATGACATGCACCCTAGACACAGGAGTCAGTCACCCCAGGGATGAGGCCACAAGTGGAGACAATGATTGCTGACATACAAGTTCTGCACACCCACTGTCAGGTGTCACGGGTACCTTTGGCTCACGCATGGATGCAGGGGAGGAAACGTACTCCCAGTGAGGAGGTGATGGTTTCAGGAGTGGAAGTACAAGTGTGGTAGCTGATGAGAAGGATGACAGAGAGTGAAACAGGGCACAGAGTGATGAATGTATAGCAGTGGAGTGCAGAGAGAGAGAGGGGGATAAGGGAATCGCAGTGCAAGGAGGAGGCTGGCTGGTGGGGAGATGAGGAGAGATCTGTTGTATGTATTACAGTGGGTGAGGGAAGAGAGGAAGACAGAGACAGAAACACATGGAAAAAGCAGCATGATCAGTGAGCCTGGAAGGCACATATATGGGAAACTAGCACATGTTGGGGGCGAGGTAGGACAAAAGTGGGTGATGGAGAAGGGCAGACTGGAAAATAAAGGCTACCTGTCAAAAGTCACTGAGTAGCTTCATTGAAACAACATGCACAACCCACCATGCCATGTAAACCATAAAGAGACCCATGTCTGCAACATCCCCACACATAAGTGGCTCCATCCACATCGCCATACCTTGAGACTACCACACCCCACGTTGGACACCAATCTAAACGGACATGAGGACAATACACAGCCGTTCCATCACCCTCAAACAGGTCATACAACATGGACGTGACTGTCCCAGTAAGTGTGCAGGGATCATAGAGAGCACTGGCAACACCTACCGGGACACCAGATTAACAAGTTGTGTGTAACCTATATGCCTAGCACCCAGAGGCCTCCGGGTTTGGCGTGCTTTACAAATAATAAACTAAACAGATGGTAGAGGAGTAGACGATGTACCATATACATGTGTCCACAATGTGCACACACACTGTGTCTACAGTGCTGGATTCGAACAACAAGTAACGGAAAAAGTAGTCATACAATACATTCAGGTGGAGAGAACATACTGAAAAGAACAATGAACAAGTGAACTGATTGGGGAACACAGGTACATTCTGTCAGGGGTACACATGCACATAGCTGTTCAACCATAGATGCCCCAAGTGTGGCAATCCTGTCCTGTGGAGTCGATGTAGACAAATGCCCAGATCTGTGTCACCAGAGGTGAGGCGAGGCCATGAAGCGGAGCAGCTGTGTTTGTTTGACAATGGACGTCAGTGTTAGATGTGGAATTGTAGCATGGCAGGTCATGTGAGCGGATAAGGGAGTGGAGTGGGCACTGGCACCAGTGAAAGAGTAGTGTGGACATGGAGTACACTTGCAGGGCCCCGTAGGACTCATGGTGCAGGGTGAGGAGAAGGGTGGCAGTAAGAAGACATCATGAAGGTCAGTTGGGAAAGTGGTGATCAACCAAAATACAGTCCAGATGCACAAAGAATGCAGGGTGTTAATGAAGATGTAGATCCAGAATGTGGCAAATATTGCAAATGGCTCAAGTGTGATAAGTGCTGCACATTCCCATATTTTAGCAGCCAATTGTGGAAGTGCAATGTCAGAAACAATGCACACGCATTGAAGTGGAAGGGCACATGCACACACATGCATGTGGACAAACACACATCTGAACTGACATTTACTGTGATTCAATCATTACACCCCAGAAAGAAAACTTATTTGTATTTGTATTTGTATTTGTTTTATTTGTAACGCGCACCTTCAGGCCCGGAGGCATCAGGGCGCAATTTAGACATGGTTACATAAGCATACATATATTCAAAACATTAAACATTGCACAGCATTCAGAGCATACCGCAATATACATATTTACAGGATGTGTGTTCAGGGCATACAGCAATATATATATTTACAGAATGTAGATTAGGGCAGGCGTTTTCCTGGGGCGGGCTACCAAGAACATAGGAGGTGCAGAAGTCAAGGCTGGCTGAAGAGCCAGTATTTGGTTTTAGATTTGAAGGCACTAAAGCATTCTTCAGATCTGATGGTGAGGGGGAGGGCATTCCAAAGCTTGGACGGTAGGACGGGGAAGCTAGAGCCACCCGCTTTTTGTAGTTTGAACCTAGGAATGGTTAGACAGTGGGTCTGGGCCATTCTTTGTGGGTGGGTAGGCGCGTGGCGGGATAGCCGGCTACAGAGATATGGAGGGGCTTGGTTGGCTAGGCATTTGTGGGTAAGGCCTAAGATTTTCAGTGAAATTCTCTGTTTCACTGGTAGCCAGTGTAGGTTGGATCTAGATTCCGAGATGTGGTGGTTTCGCGGGATGTTTAAGGCTGCTCTGATGGCGTTATTCTGGGTGAATTGCAGTTTGTTCAGATTCTCTTGGCTGGTTCCAAGGTAGAGGGTGCTCCCATAGTCAATTATGGCCATTATGAGAGTTCTGGCCAGTGTGACCGTGTTAGGGGTGGCCAGAAAAGGCCTGCAAGCTGCAATGAGTTTGCAGGTGTATGCTGAGGAGAATCTGACTGCATTAGTTTGTCGGGATAGGGATAGGGTGGCGTCAAGATAGACGCCTAGAGTTTTGGTGTCTTTCAAAATTTGGATGGTGTTACCATCGATGATAAACGATTGGTTGGATGGCTCAAGTTTACTAAGGCGTTGTGTAGTACGCAAGATGAGGAGCTCAGTCTTGTCATCGTTAAGGCATAACTGGTGTTGTGCCATCCAGGCTTGGATGACCAGGTAGATGTCGTTCAGGGCCTTAGTGTCAGCCAAGTAGTCTCCAGTGATGGTAATGAGTATGTCGTCGGCGTAATTCATGTAGGACACACCCAGATAGTCAAGTACATCAGTAAACAGTGGTTTTGTAAAAATATTGTAGAGCGTTGGCGACACACAAGAGCCCTGGGGAACGCCGCAGTGAATAAGGGGAAGGATCTGCCGCTGCAGATTGAGAGAAGACCCACATGGATCTATTACTCAAGAATGATTTGATCCACACCGTAGCTGATGGTGAGAAATGGGCGGCCGAGTGGAGATGCTTGCATAAGATTTGGTGATTGACCAGATCGTAGGCCGCAGAAAGGTCGAGTAAAAGTAACAAGGCAAGTATGCCGTTGTCCTTTAGCACTTCAATTTGGGTTTTTAAGTCAAGTAGAGCTGTCTCTGTTCCATGTCTAGGGCGGAAGTCAGATTGTCTAAGACCTAGAAGATTATTGGCTTCCAGGTGTTCTTGGATTTGCAGGTATGCTGCACGGTCAAGAATTTTTAGCAGGAACGGGACAGTAGTAATGGGTCGGTAGTTAGTAGGTATGCTAGAGTCGAGGGAGGGTTTTTTAAGCAAGGGGATCACCCATGCATCCTTAAGGTTATCGGGAATGGTTCCTGTTTTAAAGGAGGCATTAATAAAGGATGCGATAAATGGGGCCAAATCGTGGGCAGATTCCTTAATAATTAGGGCAGGGCAAGGATCGCCCTGGCAGTTGGACGGTTTGATCCACAGGATGATGTTTTCTACTTCCGCAGTGGTGAGCGGCAAGAAGGCAAAGCGTTTACAGTTGGGCAGGTTAGGGGAGAGGGCCCCTACTACGGTAGGAGGGCGGTTGTCCAGTTTCAGGCTGTCTTGTTTGGCTGAGATTTTAGATTGAAGCATGGTGATTTTATTCAGTAACGCTGCCTGAATGTTAGCACACCATTTTCTATCTTTAATGCAGGTGTCAAGAGGGGTAACGGGGGTTTCAAGCTCTTTTTGGATCTTTAATAGTTCCTTAGAGTTGGAGTCAGCATGCAAGATGCGATTATTAAGGGATTCTTTTTTCGCCTCTATAATGGCTGCTTTGTAGGTGAGCGAGGCCAGGAAGAAACTATCTTTGTGCGCGTCAGAAGGGTGGCTTTTCCAACGGTTTTCGGCACAGCGTTTGTTTTTGCGGAGTACTCTTAGCTGTGGGGTGAATCAAGAGTTCAGGTGTGCTCGTGGTTTGGCCTTCCTCAATTTGATGGGGGCCATAAAATCTATCGCTGTTAGCATGCTGCAGTTATAGATGTCAGCGAAGGCAGTAGGGTCATTACAGGAGTCAGTGGCCGCTTTGAGTATGGGGAGTAGTAGAGGGAGAAGTTTCTCCTTGGTTATGTCCTTTTTGTTTCTGGTCGGAAGAGCCGGCGCTACCACGGTCGGGATACGGGGGGCGGCTTCAATATTAAAGGTGATAATGTGGTGGTCTGACCAGAGGCAAGGTGAAATGGCCAGTACATTGACATCGCAATTAGAGCTGGCTAGCCAGTCGAGGGTCCTGTCTTTAGAATGCATGGGCTCTTGGATGTGCAAGGTGAAACCAGAGTTGGAAAGGACGTTTTCCAGATCAAGTGCAATAGGATCTTTAGGGTCACCAAGTCCCAGGTTGAGGTCTCCAAGGATGATGATTTGTGAATTAGTTTTAGCGTTGGCAAGGAGGAGGGTGGATATTTCGGCAACAAAGGAGGGTGCAAGGCCTGGGGGGCCTGTAGATTAGGTGGAGGGTGGCTGTTTGGTTGGGTGTTAGTGCGAGTTTGACTGATAATAGTTCAGCTGACTCAAGTTTGGTGTTGGTCATTAGTCCAGAGTGATTTTGTGGATGATGGCTAGGCCACCACCTCTAGAGTGGGAGGCAGAGGTGCGGTCACATCTTATTGTGCTGAAGCAGGGTGGTATGGCAAGGGACAAGGAAGGGCCAGATGCGGCATGTAGCCAGGTTTCAGCTATGGCAATGAAGTCAAGATCTGACAATGTTATAAGGTCTGCTTTGTCTAAGGCGTGCGCTGGGAAGGATCTGGCTTTGATAAGGGCGCCTTTGATGACAGGCAATTTCACCTCTGTAGGGGGGGTATGCTGTTGTTGAGTGCAGTGGGTGAGCCTGGGGGTGTTTGTCGTGTTTGCTTAAGGAGGTTACTGTGGATGGGGCGTATGTGGAATCTAGTGCCTAATCTTTTATTTCTAAGAGATGCGGAACACGGTTGGTTCGGAGTAGGTTTGCTAACGAAATGTTCCAACCAGAGGGCTGGGTCGTTGAGGTAGGGGTTGATGTCGGTATTGAGGTGTTGGAGGCCTATGGTGGGTGTCATTGGGTCCATTATGGGGGTCGCCATGCGCAGAGTCTGTGGGACAAGACTAGGGGGAGACATGGAGTCTGAAGGCTGAGGATGAGTCGGCTGTATCAGATGCATGTGTGGCTGAGAGAAGATTGTTGCTTCAGAAGTCAGAGAGTGGAGCAGTATAAGGAGGAGCGCCCTCAGGGGCATGGTGGATGAACACCTGGGGGATATGCTTCGTAGCTGTGGACAGGTTCGATTTTAGCTAGGGCAATGCAAAATAAACAATAGGCAGGTTCGATTTTAGAGCTAGGGCAATGCAAAATCAACAATAGGCAGGTTCGATTTTAGCTAGGGCAATGCAAAATCAACAATAGGCAGGTCCGATTTTAGCTAGGGCAGTGCAAAATCAGCAATAGGCAGGTTCGATTTTAGCTAAAATGCAAAGAGTAGTGGCACCTAGATGTTACAATCAAAACAGTGGCTAAGGTACATAGCATGAAAAAGGCACCTAGATGTGACAGTCCCAGCAGTGACTAAAATGCAAAGGATAAGGGGAACCTAAGTGCGATGATTAAGGCAGTAACTAAAATGCAAAGTATAGCTACCTTAAGGCAAGTCATGTAGTGATACTTATGAAAGCGAGAGGGTACATTTACAGTGCATCTGTAGCTCTCAAAGCAGCATGCATACCATGGAGGCTAGAAACAGATGAGGCAATGCTATGAGTATCTGGGCAATAGGTGTGGATTTCAATCAAATGACTATAGATAATAGGTATCTATTATCGTAACCTGTCTACATAGCACAGTACAGTGGTAGTGCATGGTGACAGAGGTTCAGATTATGCATTTGATAACATTGTATGAGATAACATTATAATACGTTAGGCGACTAAGGCTATACTAGGTAGTGTCTGTGGGCCTCATTACACGGATGGCGGTGAACCATGGCGCTATTAGCACCATGGTTCATGCCGGTAAAATACCGGCACTGCCTTGGTGGAAAAGGAAATTACCGCCCTATTCCAAGGTTGGCGGGGCGGTAATTCCCCCTTCCAGCATTGCCCTTCCCCATTCCCATTTTTGCCCCATAGGTCTCTATGGGAATGGGGAAGGCGCTAATCACGGTACTGCAAATTGCGGTACCGTAATTAGCTCCCTGGTCCCTTTGCGGGTTGGTTCTTAACGCCTGCAAAAAGCAGACGTTAAATTCCCCAACCCGCAAAGGGACCTCGTAGTAAGGCGGTATGGATTTACCGGTACCGGTAAAATACCAGTACCGGTAAACCCTTACCGCCATCCGTGTAATGAGGCCCTATATGTCGATACACAGGGTACAGAGGTCAGCTTGAGTGAGTCAATCGTTGACACGGCAAATCTGGTCAACGTGCATTGATGTGGGATGTGACCATGGGGTTAGCGTTGTGGGGGTCAATGTAACAGTATCGGCTTACCTGGAGCAGAGCGGGCAGAGGTACGGGCCCCAGGCTCCTATGGCTCCGGACAGGCTCTAGACAGAGGGAGCCTTTGTGTGTCTGCCTTTGTGTGGAGGCCGGCTCTCTCTCCTGCCGGCTCTTATTGGCCAGGAAGTAGGGGCCAACAGCCAATCGGTGGCATGCATTCTTATGTTGGAAAAACCCATCAACCCATTGTTACCTGCACATGTCACCCTGCTATTCACATGGCAACCATGGCAGTTGACATCACTATGCATGGCTGCATCTCCAGTACTGCACTCATCATTCCTTTGACAGGGCAACAGCACATCTCTCAAGATAAAAATAAAAATGTCCATAATGGATTGGTGGAAAAAACAACACATACCTCCATCCTGGACAGGGGTATGAAACAATTAGAAGAATGGGTCCATCTCGTTTAAGGGGTCAACAAAAACATAAATCAGACCATACAGGTCAGGTAAAATAAAATGGCCATTCTGGACTGGGGGGTTTAAAAAATGTCTACCCTGGAGGGGTGAGGGGGGAGGGTGCATGTCAATAGCCACAAATACAAATATTTAAAAAATAAAAATCCTCCATGGGCTCACGGACATCACAGCAACAGTGGTTGGGGAGGCATGGGTGTGCTGGGCCCCCCATCTTGCGGTTGATCTGCAGGTGGTTGTGGTGGTGGATCCAATACACACAGTGCCAAGGCCTGGTCTTCATTGGCCATGGCCAGCCGTGACAAGGAAGCCTGCACTAGCACCCCAATGGCGGCACCCCAATGGCGATGAGATCATGATGTGCTTCATTACGAATGGCTACAAGCTCCATGTGCGCTCACTTGTGATGCATCGAGTTGCTGGGACAGTGTGTGCCTCAAGACATCCATCCCCGCATAGAGCTGTGTCCATGTGGCTGAGAGTTTATCATGCAGTGCGGTCCTCAAGCTCTCCATCTCACAGTGATTGGATCTACGAGATGCCAACATCTCACGCCGCAGGGCCTCTTTATGTGCCCTAGCATCTGCATGCAGGGACTCCTGCAGACATCTCAGATCAGGGCGTTGATGTTGGCCTCCATGCCCAGTATGAGGGAGCGGCTTGAGAACCACATGATCTGAAGTCGTTGTACATCCCGGGCCGCTGATGGGGTCATGTTCTCGTCCAGTCAATCCATGCCCTCTGTAATTCGATCTAACACATTGCCATGCCTGATGGCGGTACTCAACATTTGCTGCTCCCATACTGTCTCTCCAGCCTGCACGCGTCGACAACGTGTGCAGGGGCCCACGGTGGTGTGATGCAAGGGACTAGGCCTGTGCTGTAGTGCCTCTGTCTTGGCTGCAGGTCTGCAACCCTCCTTTGGACATCAGTCCCAGAACCTGACACCAAATGGGAGGGTTGTCTTGCAGCCGTAACCATTGCAGATGTGGGGCCCACCAATGACTGGCCTTGTGAAGCCAGCTGCACCACTGCAGACCCAAAGGCCCCATCTGAAGTGCCCATTTGACCACTCACCTTCTCCCTTAGTGATTCCTCCATTTCTGGTTCTGCATTCGAATCAGCAGAGTCCGAAGAGTCAGAAGAGACCGAAGAGGCCAGAGTAGGACTGACAATGGCCTGTAGTACCTGTGGATTTTCATGGTGCACTACACCATTGCCCCCACTGGCGGACTGACATACTAGCACCTCTTCTTCCTCCTCCTCTTCCTCTGTATCCGCTGCATCATCACCTGCACATGGACAGAGAGTCTCATTTTGAGTCAAGTGTGTCCAGACAAACATGCACATGCGCATCAAAGGGCAGACAGACACAGAATGGTAGGACTTCCATGCATCTGACATGGTGACTTGACTCACTGTAAGCTGTGAGCCATGGATATATGGCATTTGCTGACATGGGGTAGCACCCCACCCCTGGTCCTGTCCATGCCATTGGTGGAGACATAGATGCAGTAAAATGGCAGACACAATGATGCAAGGGAGAAGGCATGTGTCTGTCATGCATCAACTTATGGACACATACATGGCTATTATGTCAGACAGGTGGTACTATTTTTAACTTTATCAACACATGTGTGCTTCACCATGTACCTCATGACATGCAATGTAGGCAGGCACACTAATTGCCATTAGGCATGCCCCTAACCTTTTGCATGGGCAATCTACAGACAGTACAATTGGAGAATACGAGACTGCCCACCTTGGCATTTTGACCCACCCATAAGCTATTGTTTCCTATGTTTTTTCAAGTGTTGCCCCTTGCATTAGACAAGTCAAGTCGCACAGGGCAGGGGTCTGTGGGCACTGATTCCCCAGCAGGCCACACCACAGAGTGTCATGTCAGGAAGCACAGATATGCATCCTGCCTGACAAGGCATCCTGTAAGAGCAGGTGACAATACTGACATGAAACTGAGCAGCAAATGATGAGTGTAGTCACTGTATGTCGCATGTACAATGCGATGTGACAGGACCCACAAATGTGGAAATGAAACATACATATGGATGTGGCATTGTCTGATCTGACACAGAGATGTGTCCTGTGGGTGATGTGTGTCAGTCAGGGGGGCATGTCATGGGGTGTTGCAATTTGCCCATGTTATGAACATTTAATCCCAGCAAGTATTGGCACTGCTATGTATGCTAGCAGACAGTGATGTGAACAGTCACGCTAACATGTGCAACAAATGTGGACCACAGAGGAAAATCACTAAATGCAGGCCATATGACAGAAATGTACACAGTAGCAAACATGCACTGCCCAAGTATGGCTGTCAACTGCAGCCAGCTGTACTATTACACAAATATGGGTAGGTCAACCATGATTTCCCACACATGCGATGCACTCAAATGCCACTCATCAGATGTGTCCTCATGGGTCTCCACACCTCCCACACATCACACCTGCTCAATGCTGATGAGTTGATCTGTGACATCTTCGATTGGAGTCAGCTCCTCCTCCTCTGGTTGCCCCCCTCTAGTGGCCAGTGTAAAGGCCAGGTTGACACTGACCTTGTGCTTGGTCCTCTATGTGAGATCATTCCACCGCTTCTAGACCTGTTCAGCAGTGCGCATCTCCACACCTAAGGTTTTGATGTTGTCTGAGAGATGCCGTCAATGCACCAATCGATGTGCAGATGTAAGTGTGCTCCACGCATATGGCAACTTCTCGCTATGGCGATCAGTTACATAATCAATGAGGATCTGGAACTACTCCCCAGTGAAGCACCTCTTCCTCTGCAGACCCTGCTCCTTTGCTATGTCTCGGGTGGAGCCTCTTCCTGCTCTGCAGAACGTCCCTTCTTGTCCCTAGTGGTGTAAGGTGATGGTGCTTCACCTGTCTGGCTACGACCACGTCCAGGTGCCGGGTAACCGATGGCCTCAAAATTGGCAAAAATACATGCCTGTAAGTGCCTATGTGCAGAGGCAACCCCTAAATAGAAAAATATGGTAGGCTTTACCTGAAGGAAACGGCTTACGTAACACCTCCAAATATGTGTATGCATTACTCGTCTGTCTTCATACCTTCGCGCGCACACCCAGTGTAGCGCATCACACCACTTAAATATCATTGTCATTGCCATGAGCCGCATAGGCATGTTGCGTGCAGTGCGTGTCAGGTAACATATGTGTTAAGGGCCTTTACGCAGTTTTTGGCTGCCTTTGATGCGTATGGAAGGCATGGTATCAAAGTAATACAGACACAAGTGATCACAGTTCAAGGGTGTTTGTTGAATTTTTATCAGGGGTGTGAAAAATTCCTATCTAACCCTAAATCTACGATCAGAGCAAGCTACGACCATCAAATAACAATAATACAGTCCTAGTTGAGTCTAGTAAAAAAAAGGCCTAGACTAAATAAAGAATGATTGCCAATCCCTACCGCTATGCTACAAAATAGTGTGGGATAATGTTCACAAAAAGAAAGAAGTGTTCTCAAAAAAGAAAGTCAGGGTGTTAAGGCCGGGGTCTCCCTTCCCCACGTTTTTAGCGCGGGACAAGGTGGATCACTTGTACACAGCACACTCCTGGGTTTCTTTGGCACAAGATCACAGTTCCTTTCACCAACATCAGGGCCTTCTGTGCCCAATTCTCTTTAGTGCAAAGTCTCTTAACTCAGCAGGCCTGATGTTCCATAACCAATAAAGAAAAGTTCCTTTCTTCATATTCACCTAGGGCAATTTACTCTTCATCCTGGATCCCCCTCAGTTGGGCTCCGATCCTTCTTTTCACCATTAGCCTCCCTCAGTTGGGTTCAGATCAACTTCAATTTGTAAGCATCCCTCAGTCGTGTTCACATTTGCCACAACAATCTTCTGAGGTGTGGTTCAACCAGGATCCCCCTTTTGCAGGCTCAGGTCCCTTTCTACAATTAGCAATTAGTCCCCCTCAGCCAGGCTCAGACCAACTTTAGTTTACAGACAATTAAAGACTTTTGAATGTGCATGGGATTCAACGTAACACGCTCCAGGACCACTTTGATTTCACAGTTCAATAATTCCTCCCCGCTCAGGAGGGGGGCACCAAACAGAGACCTTTGAATGAGCACCCACGTGGTGCCGGACCACTCTGTATCTGGTACTTATTTTGATTTCACAAAGAACACTTGTATACCAGTTCTCTTTCTTCATACAATGTTGCAGCTTAAAACATTGAGCATAACACAGTCCCGTCTTCTATCTGTTTCTCCAATTCACTGCTGAACTTGTTGGCGTTTCTTGGCCATTGGAGTCAACAAAAGTACCATGTTGGGAATCGCTACTCCCAGTCCTGGCTATAAGTGCGGGATGGCCTGGGGTACCATTGACACACGTTACACCATTCGTCAGCTGCAATTCCTAGTCTTATGTTTCCTTTCCTTGAGACTTGTTGAAAGTTGCAGTTCTGGCTCGAAAAGGGCAAGGGTAATGCCCTCCTTGTCATCCTCTCAGATCTTGCAGCTTTTCTCCTCAGTTTAAACTGCCATCTCAGAATAGCTGCTTCCTCATGCGTTTGGCCTTGCTCAGCGTGTGCTCCGCCTTTTATCCGTGTGTGGAAGTGTGAAGGAAGTCAGGTGTGTGTAATTAGCATTAATTGCTTGACTCTGCCTGACCCTTGTGCTGGGATATGTCAGGTATAAGTCTCTGTTGTTAGTCCATTGTTGCTCACGATGAACTGCCCTTGAGAAAGTGTTTGTTTTGCAAAAGGGGGTGTTGAGTTTCACAGTATTTTACCTGGTAGGATGGGAAAATGTTGTTATAAGGAAGGGGATACCGTATCTTGCCCTTCAATGTCCCACTTCCACTCCCTGAAGACCCGCCATCCAGGTGATCCTCCCGTACTGGTCCACCCCCAGGAACTGGTTCCAATAGCGATGCCCGTGTCCTGGCCACCTGGATCACAGATCCCCAGGGACTAGCGGGTGAGATACATTCAGGTTTCTAACATACCCTTCCTCCATGCGATGTAGCCGCATCTGCTTCACATGGGAACCGGGAAAGGAAATCTACATTCCCTCAGTATTTACCATTTCTGCGTTCCACCGTGAAGCAGTAGGGCTGCAGGTCAAAGAACCATCGCATGACACGAGGGTTATGATATGATATGATATGATACGTTATTTATAACGTGCTTAATACCCAGAGGTTTCTAAGCGTGAACCTGGGGATCAAACCTGTGTTGCTCTGTGTCGTCTCGCTTCCAAGGCAAGCATGTTGCTGCTGAGCTATCTTCCTGAGTCTTGTCATTGGCTAATCCGAACTAGTGGCGAATGGTCCGTGACAAGTGTGAATTTTCTTCCTAAAAGATAGTATCTAAGGTGGATAATGGCCCACTTGATGGCAACAGACTCTAATTCCAGCACAGAGAATTATTTTTCACGTGGGAAGAGTTTGCGACCTGCAAACAAGATGGGATGTTCTAATCCATCACAGACTTGTGATAGGACTGCTCCTAACCCTGTAAGGGAGGCATCTGTTTGCAATACAAATTATTTTGAGAAATCTACCACTTTTAGGATTGGGTCTGGCGTAGGGTTTTCTTTAACTTGTTGTAACATATATCATCCTCGTCAATCCAAATACGTTTTTGCGGTTCAGCGTTCTTAAGTTTATCCATTAGCCTAGCTGTTTTGTCAGAAAAATTTGGGCTAAACCTACAGTAATACCCTATTAATCCTAGAAAAGCTCTGAGATCTCTTCATTTTAGGTGTAGTGGTGTCTAAAACGGCTTTCACTTTCTCATGTTGAGGTTGTAGATTACCATTCCCTACAAAGAAGCTGAGGTATTTCTAGTCTGACTGGGCCAGTCGGCATTTGGTTGGATTGGCAGTCAGACCGGCCTCTCTGAGGACTCTAATAATAGTAAAAAGATGGAAAAGAAGGTCCTCCCAGGTTTTACTACAAACAACGATATTGTCAATATAAGCTCCACAGAAATCAGGGTAGGGCTGTAATATTTTATCTATGAGGTGTTGGAAAGTAGTGGGAGCACTGTGTAGCCCAAAACGGTGGACTTTAAAGTGAAGCACTAGGGGCGTTGAGAAAGCTGTCTTTTCCTTACCAGGCCCAGATACTGGGACCTGCCAGTAACCTTTTGTTAAGTCTAGGGTGAGTTTATCAATAAGGTTATTGATGATCGGCATGGGATAGACATCGCAGTCAGAAATGCCATTCATTTGACTGAAATCTATGCAAAACCTCCAGGAATGGTCAGGTTTAGTGACCAATACGATAGGGGAGGATCATGGGTTCAGCGAAGGCTTGATAATATTTGCTCTTAACATCTTATTCACTTCCTCAACCACTATTTGCTTCCAGGAGTCTATATGGTATTAGATGAACTACTTTTCCCTTAGGTGTTCTAATATAGTGATAGGTGCCTTTTACTCTGGTTTTTCTGAGAATACATCGGCAAATGATGTGACTACTTCATTTAGGCCTTCTTGTTGTTGAATAGACAGTTCTAAAGGAATTAATTAAAAGTTGTCTATTTCTTCTGGAACCAAACAGGATAGTATTGTGGCATGGGTGGCTGGTGGATTCTCGTCCCACTCCTTTAAGAGATTTACATGATATAGATGGATCTTCTGTTTCCTGTCCTGTTGGGCTACCTTATAAGTACAGGTTCCTGTTCGTACTAATATTTCATATGGCCCGTGCCACTTAGAGACAAATTTGTTTTCTGAGGTGGGTAAGAGGACTAGTACTTTCCGTCCTATGGAAAATGATCTTAAGTTTATTTTGTTGTCGTAAGCAGATTTTTATTGACTCTGAGCTTTTTTCCATATGGGTGCAGACTAGATCTTGAACCAATCTCATATGCTCCTGTAATCTGGTAGTGGTTTGCGAGAGGGTAATGGGTGCCTCTTATCATTCTTCCCATGTTTCTCGCAGCATGTTCAGGACATCTCTAGGCTCTCTGCCATAAAGCAGTTCAAAAGGAGCGAATACAGTAGAGGCCTGAGGGGTTTTCCTTACCACAAATAGTGCCCAGGGGATCATTCTGTCCCAGTCCTTCCCATCTTTGTCTACCAGTTTCCTGAGGTGCAATTTAAGAGTCTTGTTGAATCTTTCTACCAAACCATCAATTTGGCGATGGTACACAGAAGTTCGTAAAATGGTAATATGGAGTAGCTCTTTGACTTCAGCCATGAGCCTACTCATCAAATTTGAACCTTGATCTGCCAGTATTTCCTTGGGAAAGCCAGCCTTGGATAAATACTGTAGAAGGTGTTTGAGAATTTGCTGGGTTTTATTATTCTGCATAGGGAATGCCTCGGGGCACCTGGTTGCATAGTCAACAATCACAAGGACATATTTGTTGCCAGCCTGGATGTTTCCAATGGCCCAATGATTTCCATCCCGATTTTTGAAAAAGGGACTTCTATGATTGGTAGTGGATTGAAAGGGGCAGGTAATGGGATGTGACTGCTGGTTTTTTGTCATAATTCATACGTCTGGAAAAAGGCCTTTATATCAGCATGGATACCTGGCCAGTAAAACTTCCCACTGATATGTGCCTGGGTTCTGGATTGTCCTACGTGTCCCCCGGTTAGGTGGGAATGCGTAATTTCTAGTACAACCTTTTGGTGGGTTTTAGGGATTACTAGTTGTGTTTTTTCTATGCCTTCTGTAGAACCCCTGCTTTAAGAAAAAAAAGGCTGCTCTTCTCTATACATTCTCCTTCTGGGATAGCTTGTAAAAAAACTTCAGCGAGGGCTCGGTTGTTTCGCTGGGTGAAGCCTAGGTTGGGATAGATGGTAGGCTCTTCTCCTTTTCTTTCTTTGAGGATAGACGGTTTATCAGCTTCCCCAAAGCCTAATGTGCCTCTGTGTTTTGTCTTGTTCACTATCTTTAAAATGAGGAAATAGAGCCTTTTCCAGAATTCCTTGAGCAATTTGATCCCCACTATGTACTTCAAATGGGATTTCACCATGATTTTGCAAGGGAAACTTTACGTCTCCCCTGAAGTCGGGCTCAATGATGCCTGCTAGAACGTCTGTACCAAACATCCAAGCTAGGCCAGATTTGGAGGTCAACTTTATGTAACACCCCGCAGGGGGTATTAAAACCTAATCTGCTGGGATCATTCCTCTTTTCACTGGGGGAATAATAGCTTCTCTACTACTACAGATGTCGGAGCCTATTGATTCTTTCATGGCAACAGGGGGGTTAGAAGCTCTATGACTAAGCTTCTGAAACCGTAGGGTTCCCCAATTTGTTTCAATTGAGTCACATCCCACCTGACACCATATGGAAGGAAGCCATGGTATCAAAGTAAGACAGACACAAGTGAACACAGTTCAAGGGTGTTGATCGAACTTTTATTAGGGGTGTGAAAAATGCCTATCTAACCCTAAATCTATGATTGGCGCAAGCTACAACCATCAAATAATAATTATTCCGTCCTAGTGGAGTCTAGTAAAAAAAAGGATGTATACTAAAAAGAAATATTGCCTATCCTTACTGCTGTGCATCAAAATAGTGTGGATAATGTTCACAAAAAGGAAGTCAGGATGTTAAGGCCGGGTCCTCCCTTTCCCACGTTTTCAGCACGGGGCAAGGCAGGTCATTTGTACACAGCACACTCCTGGGATTCTCCGGCATGAGGTCACAGTTCCTTTCACCAACATGAGGGCCTTATTTGCCCAATTCTCTTTAGTGCAAAGTCTCTTGCCTCAGCAGACCTGATGTTCCATAGAAAATAAAGAAAAGTTCATTTGTCAATATTCCTGTAGGGCAATTTACTCTTCAGCCTAGATCCCCCTCTGTCGGGCTCCAATCCTTCTCTTCACCATTAGCCTCCCTCAGTCAGGTTCAGACAAACTTCAATTTGTAAGCATCCCTCAGTCAGGTTCACATTTGTTACAACAATCTTCTCAGGTGTTGTTCACCCCGGTTCACAGGCATCCCTCAGTCGGGTGCACACTTGCCACAACAATCCTCTCAGGTGTTGTTTACCCAGGATCCCCCTCTTCCGGGCTCAGACCCCTTTTCTACAATTAGTTCCCCTCAGCCGAGCTGAGACCAATTTTACAGATAATCAAAGACTTTCAAATGTTTATGGGGTTCAATGTAACCCGCTGCAGGGCCAATTTTTGAATTCCCAGTTCAATAATTCCTCCCATCTCAGGAGGGGGGGGCACCAAACAGAGACCTTTGAATGAGCAACCATGTGGTGCCAGACACCTTTGTATCTGGTACCTATTTCGGTTTCACAAAGGACACTTGCATACCGGTTCTCTTTCTCCACACAATGTTGCCGCTTGCAACCTTGAGCATAACAAAGTCTGGTCTGCTATCAGTTTCTCCAACTCACCGGCTGTCCTGAACTCATTGGCGTTGGAGCAAAGGGCAGTACGACAATGGCAATCGATTCTCCCCGCCATAGCTATCAGCGCAGGAGGGCCCTGTGTACCGTTAACACACGTTACACCATTCGTCGGCTGAAATTCCCAGTCTTATGTTTCTTTTACTTGAGACTTCTTGAAAGTCATAGTTTATTGATTAATTTTATTAGTGTACTTATCATGCGCCATAGCACAGAGGCATCAGGTCGCACATAAAAAACAGAGACAAAAGATGAACAGACAGCGCGAGTTAGAAGCTTTAACAATGAGGACATTTTTTGTTAAATAAGAAGGTCTTCAATTGCTAACGGAAAGTAAGAAAACAGTTCTCCGTACGCAAGTCTCAGTGGAGGTGCCTGCACAAAATCGTGTGCCTGGGCCATCAAATGCAGCAGTGCGCTCCTTCTGGGATGCCTCTACCCAGAACAGCATCCCCATGCCAGGTGAAGTGTACATGAGGGATAATGTGCTGGCCCTGCTGGCTGCCTCATGGCCTTGCTGGCAAAATCAACGTTCTCTGGTGGGCTCTGTGCGAGGTCCATTCATCCTCCAGGGTGCTTTCTGGGCCAATTCCAGCATGACCCCATGTGCTCCAGTCCCACCACCAATGCCCCATCTGGTTGAGCTTATGTCCCTGCCCGAGGTGGGTGTCCCATCAACATCGGATGAGGCGGTCATCGTGCCTACCAAGGCACTGACACAGCCACAAGCAATGGGGGGTCAGCAGGTCCCTCAGAGCAGTGCAGGTGCCATACACCCCAGACAAATGTCATCACGTGAGAGTGTTTAGCAACACAGCATGCACTGGGCACAGCATCAGCTGATGGCAACTGTGAGGAGGCAGACTATAACAGGGCAAACCACCCCAAGGAGGCAAGTGGCACCAATGAGGCAGGAGGTCGATAGGGGGGGCCTTGCAGGATATGTCTTCTGTGTTCCAGCGATATCACAGGCAGTCACTTGCAGAGAGGCAGTAGGCATGGGAGGTGCAGGTGATGGTGGCCAGGGCTGAGGTGGTGCTGCGTCGGGGGCGGAGGCAGGCTGCCATCCTGGAGGTGACTTGCAGGTTGGCACAGGAGGCAGAGCATCAGTTGGTGTCCACCCTGCAAGCCCTCCAGGCTACAATGGAGGCCAACCTGAGGGAGGAGGACGTGGCCTGTGACTGAGCCCTGGTGGATAGGTTGTCGGAAATTGGAGAGGAGGACTGACTTGCTGCCTTTGTATATAGTTCTTTAGGTATCGGTTTAATTTCAGTTTTTTTTATTTACCCCTGGACTTCAGAGACATTCCTCCCAGTTTTACATGTATATAGTTATTTAGGAATAGGTTTCATTTCTGTTTTCTTCTTTTCCCCAGACTTCAGAGACATTCCGTCACTGTTTTTCATGTATATAGTTATGTTTATTACAGTTTTTGAATGCGTTAATTCCACACTTCCTGCATTTCATTTGTCTCTAAGCATTTAATTTTAAAATGTTCTCCCAGTGTATCTGTTCATTGCAGGTCGTGTGTATTGTGGTGAGACTGTGTGTGTCATGTTGATGCTGTGATGTTTGTCGGTCGAGGGATGCACATGTGCCGGACATGTGGAGGTGAGACCATCAGACGACTGGTGGCTGCAATGGATGATTTTCATATTCCATTCAGTGTGCAGTGTCACTACATGTTTGTCATCAGTGTGTCAGTGTGGTTGTCGTGGAGGCTTCTTTTGTGTGTGTGATGATGTACATACTGGTATGGTTGCAGTGATGTGTGGATGTCTTATGATTTCTTTTTGTTCACGCTCATTGGGGATGGATTGCCACCTGTACATGTGTGTACATGTGTTTTTGCATGCTTTCACATTGTTTTCATTTGAGATCCACTGTTTTTCATGTGTCCCGTTTGCACATGCTTGGGGTTGTATATGTGCCCACATTCTATTCACTGTAGTGTTTATTTATCATTGTGGGTGCTGTGGTGGGAAGTGGACTCACTGTGGATGGGTGGCCTGGACACATCACTTGTGCATTTGATATTTCACTGCTGTGTCATCCCATGTCATGCTCACACACCCACCGACATCTGCAGTCATGCACTGCCTGTTTTCATGTCATGCTCCACCTCGGCCGCTGGAATTCAGTTGTGTCCCACGTTTGCTGTTTCTGTGTGACAGAACACATTTCCTGTCTCACTGGGTCATGCACGCTCTGACTGACTTACCATCACCCATGTACAGGCCTGTCATGTTTTCATCCCTGACAGGGACTTTGCCATCACTATCATCCGGGCTACTTATGTACGGGCTGTAATGCGCCCAGTCATTATTCGTTGATATGCCCAATCTATGATTCTGTGTCCTTCTGTCTTCAACACACATTCACTTACTGTGCTTTGAAGCCTTTTCAATGACACATGGCCAATATGCACATGCCACTTTTCATTGCCATTTCCTTACACCCATCTTCTCCTGTAGGTTGCCTTGTGAATCGGAGGGTTTAAACCCCCAGACCCAACATTTCCCCACCCACCACCCCGTTCTCAGCACAACACACACTCTCCACACAAACGTACACACACACACACACAAATCAAACATGCTTACCTCCTGTGATTCACCTTCCCCCCCCGTGCTTGTCAGCCCCTGCATGCACTCATGTGCGGTAGGGGAGTGACAGTTCTGTTTAGAAAGACTGCTCTGTGCGGTCACAGAGCAGTCTTTCTACATCATTCTTTTTTTTAGACTTGACTGATGATTTAAGCTCATAAAAGTTATGAAAGATAATTGTTTGGTATTTGTGTTATTGACTTTTCATGGTATTGTGTAAAACGAAAGTTTTCAAGGATATGAAAGTTCGGAGGGATTTTGTTTTTTCAAATCCCACTGATTTGATGCCTTTTCCTGTAATATTACTTCCTGTGATGCCAGTTCCTGTGACACTATTACGTGTGAACATTTCGAGGGTCAGGGCAGACTTCGGCCCATAGCCCAACAAATCGCAGGTTCGGTGTTGTGTCTTGCGTTCCCTGCCTTGGTGCTGCATGAATGCTTGCATGAGATAATGCCTGATGGAATGTTATTCCTGTGGAATGTTATGGTGTGAGTGCCCCTGTAAGCTCAATGAATGTCAGTTGGAGTGAAGCAGCTTGTGAGAGAGGAGGTCAGAGGATGTATTCTGTATACCTTCCTACTTACTTACCCTTGGACTTACCTGATATATATACCTTGTCACTGGAACTTAGCAAGGAAGTTCACTTCCCTTACCAGACTATTGAATCTTTCAGTTCACCCTGCAACACTGGCGACAAACTGGTTTAAGGGAAGGACCAGGAACCTACATTTGTGATGTCATCTTTGATGTTGTGGGTGTTAGTCTTAGCAGTGAACGGTGGTGGCGTGAGTTATGGTTGCTCAGTTTACCATAACTGGCGAATTTCAAGGGTTTTTCGGTTTTACTTGGAACCATAACTTCCCTTTAACAAAGTTTTTTTACTGAATTTCATAGGTTTTTAGTAGCGCAACTTAACCATAACGTCCCTTTAACAAAGTTTTTTTACTGAATTTCATAGGTTTTTAGTAGCGCAACTTAACCATAACGTCCCTTTAACAAAGTTTTTTTACTGAATTTCATAGGTTTTAAGTAGCGCAACTTAACCATAAAGTCACTTTAACACATTTTTTTTACTGAATTTCATAGGTTTTTATTAGTGCAACGTAACCTTTTCAATGGAGGAAGACCGCTAGCATCCTAGGTTCTCAAAGTGGGAACCCGGGGTGGTAAAAAAAAGATTTTTCTTCCCAAACCGGGACGCCGCAGTCAGGCGTCCCAGTGTAGAAGGAAAATCTTTTACCAAGATGGACACCCTCGAAAGGGAAGGCGGGGTGTATAAAGAGAACACAACAGGGCATTGGCGGGGGGTCGGGAAGACCAGGACAGAGACACAGGGCATGAGTGGGGGGTAACACGAGGGAGACACGGGGCATGAGCGGGGGTGGGGGGTAACACGAGGGAGACACGGGGCATGAGCGGGGGGTGGGGAAAAGGAAGAAACGGGGCATGAGCGGGGGTGAGGGGGAAAGAAGGGAGACACGGGGCATGAGGGGGGGTGGAAGGGAAAGAAGGGAGACACGGGGCATGAGCAGGGGGTGGGGGGTGGAAAGAAGGGAGACACGGGGCAACGGCCAGATAAAAAATAGTACATTAGCTGAATGTAATTAAATTGCAATTAGGACATGGTCAGGCTGGAACTAAGTTTATCATTGCACTTATTGTACCGGCAAGGCAATATGTTGGCAGTAGGTTGTCCCACCATGCGGGTCGTCTTGATGATGGAGCAGCCTGGTAAAAATTAGTGCATGTGCTGAATGTAATTAAAGTGCCATTGGAGCATAATCAGGCTGGAGCTGAGTTTTTCGTTACCCTTATTGTTCTGGCACATCTTACTATAAGATTCCAATGTTAATGTCACAATGTGTACAGAAACAATTAATGCATAATATTGGAATAAAATACAGAAAGAGCAAGGGATGGATGTCAACGTGTTAAGTCCCTTGTCTAACATTTTAATGTTAAAAATCCACAATTGTTCTTTATATGTCAACTTGTTGCTGGTTTGAACAGGTCCACTAGTGACAATTTTCTCAACACAGAACCACATTAGATCTTCCACACTATGGCCTGTCTCCACAAAGTGAAGAACCACAGGGGCATTGAGGTTACGAGTTCGAATTTTTGAACGATGTTCGTTAATGCGAACATGAACCTCTCTTGAAGTTTTTCCTATATATAGCATGTTACAAGGACATTGGATCGCATACACCACATTTTTGCTTTTACAGGTAGTGAAAGTGCGTAAGTCCTATGTTTTTCCTTCCCCCACGAAGGTGGTCATTTTCCTTGAATACTTGCAAACTATACACGACGTGCAAGGGTAATACCCTACTACTGGGTTTAAATTAGTGTCTCTAATAGAGTGACATTTTGGTGGAAGTCGGTTAGCACAAGTTAATTTTTGCCTCAAATTTTTCCCTTTCTTAAAGGCAAATAGTGGTTTTTGAAGTTTCATTCCTGTCGAGTTCAGGATTCTCCAGTTTTTTAAAATGATACCTTTGATCACATGACTATGCTGACAAAAGGTGGAAACACACACCAATTGCTCTGGGTCAGAAGTCTTAGTCTGCGGGTTGAGGAGTGCTTCACGGTTCGTATACCGTACTCGCTTCCTGGACTGTTTGACTAGTTTTTTGGGGTACCCTCGTTCAATAAGCCTAGTTTCCATGACCTGTGCATGTTTATTGAAGTTAACCACATTAGAGCAATTCCGCCAGAGCCGTAAGAACATTCCATGTGGAAGATTCTGTAGTAGGCTTTTAGGATGTTGGCTGGAAAATTGCAATGTGGTGTTTCTTTCTGTTGGTTTCCTAAATAGCTCCAATTTTATGTGACCAGATTCAATGTAAATGGAGAGGTCCAAGAATGAAATTCTCGTAGTAGAAAATTCAAAAGTAAAATGTAAATCGTTGTCTATCTGATTAAGCCAATTCACAAATTGGAGAAGTGTGTCAGCATTACCTTCCCAGATTAGTAAAATGTCATGTATGTATCTACGGTATAGCTGGATCTGTTTGAAAAATGGGTTACTGTCATGTAGCACTTTGTTTTCTTCAAATAAGGCCAAGTTTTTGGGCCTCACAAACCCACTTTGATACTCTGGAACAATAGAGACACCTTGGGATTCACTACCACTTGGTGACTCTTATTCAATTTTAATGTGTAATTGATGGTATATATAAAAAATGGTATGTTGTTAGCCTGAGCTAGCCAGTTTAGGCAAGTGCACCACTGAATATAATTGTTTTTTTTTTTTTTTAGTTGTATTTTTAGTTGTAATATTGTATTAATTTTTTCTCCTGATGAAGATGTTGTCCTAATTGTTTTATAATGTCGAAACCGGTAGAGAAGAACATCCGGGGATGGGAATTGTCATTTTCTGTTGAATGCACCCACTCCATGGAATAGAACACATCTTGGACAATTATTGTGTTGATACACATTCAATGTGGATGAAATGAAATGATAAAGACTATGTGGGGCTAACTAATGAAGTGCTACTACATATATATTGCACCAATAGTTTGGTTCAATTTTTATTGTGATTGAATGAGGCTGATTGACATGAGTTGCAAATGATGGTTTGATTGTTGAGGAATGATGGTTGTGTTAGGTTGTTTTATAATCTGGTGTATTATGCTCTCATGCAATATTTATGTAATTTAATGTGTGCATTAATTGATGATTAATTCATTGTGGAAATGTATTTTAGCAAATAAATTTTGATACCTTTATAAATTAAAAAAACAACCTCTGGACAATTTTTCAGTATATGTTATTACATAGTCACCTGTTGTCAGAACGCACAAGATCGCTCCTATGACATTCTGCACCTTCACTTGGCTGCTGTATTTGAACTGCACAGAGTTTTACTATTTGCTCAGACAACATTTTAACTTGGGCTTCTAGGCATTGAAACATGTCCATGTCCCTGGATTCCTCCCTTTACGGCCTGGCCGATATTGATTAAACTCACTCTGATTGGGCCTATTCTGGTACTTCTCAGGAGATTGATTTCTATGTGTGTTTCCTCAGAATTCATGGACCATATTGGGTGGGGAATGCGGCGTGACCATTCGTTGACCGTGGTCGACTGTTGGTGGTGATTGATTATTATGGTGCGGGAAATAATTCATATTTTGTCTTTCATTTGGTGGGTATTGTCCCCTATGCTGATTTCCATTTTAAATGAATCTATCTACATACCTTGGTCTTTCATGTTGGCCATATATAATTGTATTAGGGTCAAATCTGCTCTGCGCCACCAGTGTCTGGTATGGGCATTGCACATTTGATTTTGATTGTTATTCATTCCTGACATGTCGGGGCGAAATCCCACCCAGGGGGCATTGCCCAAATATCTAGGGCTTATGTAAGACTGTCTATTGCTCGGATCAACATATTGGAACACAGGAGTTTGGGGTGGCATTGTCTGCGGTGGCATGCCGCTGTGATTAGGTGTCATGTTGTTCCTTGCCTGAGTTTGGGGTGATTCGATTGGCATTTTTGCAGATTTTATCTCCATTATTGCTGTTGTGGATTCTTTAGATTTCGATTTTGTCTCTTTATTCTTAGACCCTTCCTCTCTCTCTGACAATACATTACCGCATATAGTTTGGTCCCCTGTTCTATTATCCATTCTAATGATTATTCCCTGTCAAATTTACAAATTAACTGGGATACAATTTCTTCTTGAAGTCCATAAAAGTATGCAGTCTTAAATTCCACAGAATTAGGATTAAAGGGCACATCAAAGCGGGAAAATGCTCTTTTTAAATATTGGAGGAAATGGCGAGGGGACATATCTGGCTTTGCAGTAATTGTATACGGTGCTTTTTTTTGTATCTTGCATCGATTGGTAAGGTGAGAACTGATGTCTAAACTCTTTCTCAAAGTCTGCCCATGACAGTTTTCCTGTTCATTGAGACCCCAAATGACACTAGCAGCTGCTGAGTCAAGCATTAGGTGAAAGTATACTGTTCCCTAGGTATCTGGAGGGCTTTGAATATATCAAGGACTGTTTCTAAATGGTCTTCCATGCAACAATTGCCTCCATTTTTGAATGGTTTAGTCAAAGTTTTGATTGACTTCATGATTTTGATAGGGCTACATGGTGCATTTTGGTGTGCATTTTGGGGTGCATCATTCTGTCGGTCATTTCTGTTGTTGGGTGGGCAGGACTGATTGTAACCACTAGTTGGTGACTCATATACGATCAGTGGGCTATAATCAGGTCTGCCCACAGGAATAGCGATTGGTACACTGTTCCTTCGGGCAGAGCTGGGGTTAACCTCAACTCCATTGAATGTAGTGCCTTGTCGCTTTTCCTGAGATTTAAGACTAAATATTTGCTCTTCCAAATTCTTGCATTGTCCATGAAGCCGTTCTGCCTCCTGACAAAGGTTAGAATTCTCATCCCTAAATTTCAAAGACTGATGTAGAAGAAACTATAATTTAGCGCATAGCCGTATTATGCAATCCTTCTCCCCTTTTCGGTCTGGAGCATTAAACAGTATCAAAAGACATACCTGTATGATGCTCTATTCCTCAAAAATATCCTCTAAGAACTCATTTTGCACTTCTCCACATATCCTGTCCTTCAATAAGGTCGCATTTTCTGAAGACCAAACCCCATGGGCAAAGAGTTTTGCCTCAAGGTAGTTCACCAGATCAGAACAATCAGCTTCAACAAGGGACATGGTGATACTGCACACAGCACTGCACTTCACAGAATTCATTCACTTTAAGTGCACCGGATGGCTATATGCCAAATGCAATGCCATGTCCAGTAACTGCTTTAAAGTTCCCAAAGGCCAATGCACCAAATATGTTAGATATATTTTCTGAAGAAGTTATGCCTAATCCTGTGATAGCTTATTATGGTTGTAAATAGTGGTATTTATTGTCGCATAGTACCTCATGTGATAATCCCCTTTTAGAATGTTGCGCTCTTCTCAGAATACATTTGAACAAATGTCTCCTTTCATCCCGGTTCTTTTGTAAAATCTGATACTGGACTTCATACAGTTGTCTTGGGCGCTAAATTTACTGTTCAGCAACTTATCTACGATGCTGAAAACATTTTCTGAAGGCAGATCTGCACAGCTATAAACATGCACAATGAAATACTGCACACTCGCTCAATTTCTAACTATAGAATTCATATCAAATCATCCCCATAAAATTATTCCCTAATTCCGCATTTGTCTGTGCGTGCAGATTAAATAGAATAACCGGAGGTCATAAAATGCATCAGGACATGATGTAATTTTTTATACTGTGTCTTTATCATGACAAATAAACTTACCAATTACACACAGCAACAGTTATGCAATGAACCCATTTGTTAGTGCGAATGTGGAGAAAAAAAATGATTGCAAAAGGCACAACTCAAGAATAGAATGAACTGTAATCAACACTGATAACCCATCCTTGAAGTACAGAATTTGGTAGGAGTTACACTTTATGAATATCCAGATTTAAAAACAATACCTTGTAAATTCAGAACCACACTCACTTTTGACATTGAAACATTACACATGAAATGAGCCCCCCCGACAGACTAACGGACAGGCACTTCCAGCATCGCTTCACTTAAAAACCATAATTACCTAGAAATTGATGAAATTCTTTGTACTGCTGACCGTTGAGAAGCCCTCTCTCTTGGCTCGCCACTGATAATAAAGGTCACAATCCTAGCAGCTCCCAGAACTGGCTTAGCCCAGCTCCGGCAGATGATCCCTTCTTCTCAAGTCACTTCTGCACGTCTGCCTGCAAGTCTAAGCTCACACCCTTCTCCTAGATTCTTTTAAAACCACTTGCTGTCACTCAAGAATAACCCTTCCCCTTGTTTAGCACATGTCACCTCATCTGTTCAGCCCAGTATTTTTCCCTTCAAAAACTGCTAACCATAATTGAAACATTGCTTGCTGCACACAAACAATGGTTTTTTTCAACAGGGCACATTCCAATTTCGCAGCTCATGCCATGCTGAATGAGACCACACAGCTGATCTGCTTCAACATTTAAAATCCTCATTGAATGAAGCCACATGCTTTTCAAATTTGGATTCAGAACATTTATTTCCGTGTAAACATATTTACACACCATGTTAAGGATATGGGATTCAGTTTGTTGAACTGTATTCAATTAAATTAGTATGTTAATGTATTAGTTATTAAATGGAGTATTATCCAGACATTAAATGATTTTAACATGTGCTTTTCTTGTTTTGATGATTTGTGCATTTCCCATCATCTGGTACATGCATTGGCTGCATGTTCCACTATGATGTTTGCATTTCTACATGAACCCCCTACCACTACATATGTTTTAACTCCTGTACCTCACACACTTATTATATATACATACTTTTTCCACAAAAAAATTAAAATATATCATTTAAAATGTTTTAGATCAGACCACTGAAAAAAAAGTTATGAGATCTGATAAACAAATATATACACTACTTATTTATGTTAAAATATTGCTATTGTATCTATGAGTGGGAATGATAATTGTTTGTTCAAGGCAAGGGGGATGTGTATATTTTTCTGATGCCTGGAGTTTAATATATATAATATTTATTTTCAGATACAGAAATTTCAATTGGGAGCAGCACATACATTTAAAAGGCATTTGATTTTCTTTCTCCTGCAGTGATGTTCAGTGGATCCCAGCAGTAGAAAAAGGAAGGAGTATGTAGGGATAACTGTGTGTGGTACAGGGGTTCATACATATGTAGTGGTAGGGCGTTCATGTAGAAATACAAACAACATACGTGGAAAATGCAGCCACTGTGTGTACCAGATCATAGGAAATGCACAGATTATCAAAACAAGAAAGGCACATGTTAAAATCATTTCATTTCTGGATAATATTCAATTTGACTGAATTTGCACCAAATTTAATAACTAATACATTAACATACTAATTTAACTGAATCCCATTTAACAAACTGAATCCTGATGCATTTTGTGACCTCTGGTTATTCTATTTAATCTGCGCGCACAAACAAGTGCGGAATAGTGAATAATTTTATGGGGATGATTTGATGTGAATTCTATAGTTAGAAAGTGAGCGAGTGTGCAGTATTTCGTTGTGCATGTTTATAACTGTGCAGATCTGCCCTCAGGGCATTTTTTTCAGGATCGTAGATACGTTGCTGATTGGTAAATTTACCACCCAAGCCAAGCATATTAAGCACAGTATCTGATATTTCAAAAGAACCGGGATGAAAGGAGAAATTTTTTAGAGTATGTTCTGAGGAGAGCGCCAACATTATAAAGTGTGATTATCACAAGAGGTGCTATGCTACAATAAATACCACTATTTACCACCATAATAAGCTGTCAAAGGATTAGGAATAACGTCATCAGAAAATATATCTAACACCTCCTATGGAAAAGGAGTGTCAGCGCCGATAGCGGCACATTAATGGAGAACTACTTTGGAAATACCATGGAAGATGGCTCACAATTTGAGAAAAGCAGATTAGAAGTTGTTTCAGCAGCAGTTCCACAAAATTGTTTTGAAGTTGTTTTAGCAGTAGCTTCACAAGTTTGCCATCCTGTGTTGCAAAAGAAGCCGGTAATGGAGATGGGCACGGGAATGGAGGGTCAATTAAATCTACATTCCCATGGATTTTGGAAGTACTGCGACAGGGGCGCTGCACTTTGTGAAGGGTGCGCTCCAGCAACAAATGAATTAGATCATCACTGGGATAAGACTTGGGGTCATTAACGCTCTTTTGGAATCTTGTTTGGATAGGAAGTGAGCATTTCTATCGCTGTGTTTGAGGAACGTGATCCTGATTTCATCCGGTTCTTCAGAGATCTGTCAGTTCACAACAGAGAATACTGACCTGGTTACTGTTGTGATGTAAGGCCTGTGTTTTGATTTAGGTCCTGCTTGTAAGATGTAGTCAGCTCTGTTTGCTGGGTTGTTGTTGAGTTTGAGCTTTGGCTAATGAGAGGATCTATGACGTGAACACTGTAATAGCAATGGCTACATTTTGAGCATGGAATTATATGATCATTTTCTGACTGCAATGCATTAGTGATAAGTGATGTGCACTAACAATTTTTCTTTCACAGGATCTATGTGTACTTTATGGACTGTTTCACAAAATGTTTAGAGTTTCAATGTATGGTTTTCACATTATCATCCTATGTGTGTTTGAGGGTGATGCGTGTATCGTATACGTGATGAGCATTGGTGAAATGGTGGAAGGTATGTAATTAAAGGGGTTTGGAACCCGGCACAAGTTTTATAGGGGTGTTCTGCCACCCGAGCCACAGATTTTGGGGTTTAGAACATGGCACAAGTTTTATAGGGGTGTTCTGCCACCCGTACCAAGGATCTTGGGGTTTGGAAACTGGCACAAGTTTTAAAGGGGTGTTTTGCCACCCGTGCCACAGATCTTGGGAGTTTGGAACCCGCCACATGTTTTAAGGGGGTGTTTTGTCACCCATGCCACAGATTTTGGGGTTTGGAACCCAGCACAAATTTTGATAGGGGTGTTCTGCCACCCATGCCATTAACATTGGGGTATTGGACATTGCACTTGAGGGTGTTTCCTTCCTGTGCCTTGGGGAGTTGGACACCAGTGTCTTAGGGGGTGGTCCTCTCAGCCTGCTGTGCACGGAGTGGGTGCTGGTGCTGTGCGCATTTTGATCCTGGATTAGTTGTTCAAATAATATTGGGGCGTTGGACACTGCACTTGAGGGGATTTCCTGCCCGTGTCTTGGGGAGTTGGACACTGGTACCTTAGGGGTGGTCTTCTCCGCCTTCCATGCATGGAGTGAGTGCCTGTGCGCTGTGTATTTTGAGCGTTGATTATTTTTTCTGGTTTAGTGCTACAAGAAGAAGGGTGCGCTGTTTTGAGATTGTGTGGAAAGGTGGTGTGTTGAGAGTTAAGGCTGGTTCCTGGGTATGAGTGTCTGTGGTATGCCAGATAAAGAGTATGAGTGTATTGGATAGTGGATTGGCCGCGTTGCAGGTCGTTGAAGGGACTATGTTTGTGGGAGCATGAGGCATGTCTACTTGTTCTTCGTAATGGAGTGAGTAGGTCTTGTATTGGAGTTCTGGAGTTTGGAGTGGAGGTGACCAGAATGTTGTTGGTTCATACTTTGGTTGCATTGCCTCATGTATTTTCCCCCGCACTTCTTTCCATACTTTTACCTTGGTTTCTGTTGAGGAGGGAGATGTGTTGTGTCTTGTGTTCCCTGACTTGGTCCTGCATGAATGCTTGCATGAGAGAATGCCTGATGGAATGTTATGCCTGTGGAATGTTGTGTTGTGCGTGCCTCTGTAAGCTCCATGAATGTCAGTTGGAGTGAAGCAGCCTGTGAGAGAAGAGGCTGGTGTATGTCTCCTGTATACCTTCCTACTTACTTACCCTTGGACTTACCCGATCTATGTACCTTGTCACTGGAACTTAGTAAAGAAGTTCACTTTCCTTACATGAGTATAAGATCTTTCATTTACCCCGCAAATTTCGACCTTGCAGCTTAACTAATGTGCAAGGCTAGTATACGATTCACATGAGAATAAATCAGTAACTTTGGAGCATCTCACTCTCTTTGCACAGCGGGAACGCTCGCTGCATGAATGACAGATGTTGAAAGCTGTGCTGCTCCTACGAGAAATGACTGTGCTGCTTTGTTCTTTAATTCTATGTCAAGACGGAGTCGAGCATCAAGCTTCATCTTCTCTTTAATCTACTCTCCAGCAGGTTCAACAATAAATAACTTTTTTCAAAATAACTTTTTTTTTCTTCAAAACTTCAAGTCCCATCATCCTTGTAGTCTCAGTCTCTTGGCCATGTGACCTAGTCCTTACTGTTCCTGTGTTCCTCCTCTTCTTTTCCTGCTCTCCAGAGATAAGTACCAATTTACATGAGCTCCGTAATGTTATGTGTTTTGACTTAGATAATGGCAAGTTTATTGAAATTTCGGGGAAAGTAAATAGGCCCCAGAGGAGTGCAGCGCTGCAGCGTTAGGCTTTTGATAAAGATCCTTGTGTAAGAAGTCGGCGGCCCCGTGCCGCACTACTCGGCACATCAGGGGCCCGCCAATCTCCTCACACGTACACAGATACCCGCGGCGCCTCGTTAGCGCCTTTGAGCGGGCAGCCCCCACCCTCGCAGGGGTGGAGTTTGATGCGAGCGGGAAATCCCTTCCCGATCGCGTACATCAGAGGAAACAGCCCCCACCTTCGAGGGGGAGTAGCGGGACGCGAGTGGGAATCATTTCCCGACCGCGTACGCCGCAGTACAGAAGCCCCCAACTTTGTGAGGGAGGAGAGCGAGCGAGTAATTGCAGCTCGCGTCAAGGGAGCAGCCCCCTCCCTTGCGAGGGAGGGGCCACGCTCGTACACAGAGGCCAATCAGAGCTGAAAGGTTGCCTCTAGGAGCCCCCACCCTTAGGGGGGCAGAGCCAATACGGAAGGCTCAGTTGTTAAGCTTCGAATCAGAATCAAAAGACATAACATGCAACGCTACGGAGCAGGGATAAGCTCTGTTAGCATTCCATTTGAATTTCAATTCAGTAGGAAAGTGTATTTTCACAAGAGGGATATAACAAGTGTCCCTGCAAAGACCTGCACAACTTCTTGTTCAGGGCAGACAGGGTGCCCCCTCATAAGAGTGGATCAGTGGACATGCCACTACACCTGAAAAGGTATTATCAAGGCACCTTACAGCACTAGCATGTCTCATTTTGAGTGGAGTGAGGAAACAGGAGGCAGTCTACCAAGAAGACTTAGCCTATAGTTTTAAAGAAGTGCTGGGGGATTCACTCACAGAGGCAGTGGCTCAGGGTGTCAGACCAATACAAGATTGACTCCATACTATTGACCTATATTTGAGCCAGAATGAAAAGAGCACTGAAAAAAGCATGTCCACTAGGGTCACACCAAAGGACCCCAAGGGGTGTAACAAGGCCCGGAAGAGCAAAGACTCTTCTGACCCCCCGGGGCCATATGGAAGGGGCAGGTACAATGGCCCCAGAGGCTTCAGACGCTTTCGGCAAACTAAGAGAAGCGTTCATGAAAAAATCACAGGTGCCAAGCCTCGAGACCCCCTACCCAGGGGACAATAATATGGGCAGTACAGAAGAAGGTTTCCCTGGAGAGGAACCACCAGAATCCCCTACCTCCTCACAAGAGGAAGCAGATAATGAAGGGGACGATGGAAGTCAACCTTCGCCGAAGAAATGGCTGAGAAAACTCCATAATTTAGAAGAGGAAGAAACCTCTGACATGTTCCATCCTGAAGACATCAGAAATCCAAGATCATCCGAATGGGTGCCCTCACCGAGGGGCGCGAAGTACATGACGCAAAGATTGCGAAAAGCATTAGAGAAAGAAGTTAGACAGCGGATGAGAGCAGAATGTCCGAGACCGGAACTACCGGACAAAGTAGCAGAAGCCCCAGAACTTGACCCAAAGATGTTATCTTTCGTCTCCAAATCCAACAGAGACCCCAGGAAAGGGCTGGATCGCTCTTGGAAAAGCTGCTTGGAAAAAGTCCTCGACCTAGCGGGGCCACTAGCCAAAATTATGGACAAAGCCGAGCGGGCAAAGGACACAAGAGAGGAAGTGGACCCAGGAGTCCTGGCAAACTGGGCGCTGAGGGCTGTATGCCTCCTAGGGAATGCTAATTGCGCAATATCATCCAAACGCAGGAGAGGGATCCTGCTCAAGATCAACCACAAACTGGGAGATCTGTCGTCATATGAGGCAGGCGAGACAGTGCAAGGACTTTTGTTCAGAGAAACCTTTGGCAAAGAAATGGGGAGATTCGTGGGAACCTATACTTCCCTAGAGAAGGCCCAAGCGTCCATGAAGAAAATGTTCCCCGAGAGAGTTTTTGGCGGGACCGGTCGTCCAGAGGCCGAGCAACCGGTCGCTATCAAGCGTTCAGAAGGCCTCAAGGCAATAGAAACCAGTACTGGGAGAACAAGCAGCCAGACTCATTCTTCCTGCCAAGAGGATGTTTCCCTAGAGGAAGGCGAAGTAGAGGACAGGGAAGAGGACACAACTTCCCCACAGGTGAGAGTTATTGCGTACCCACCAGTTGGGCGGAGGACATCGGTATTCTAGGAGAATTGCTGTTTGCCTTCCAGCAATACCTGGGTCCTGCAGACAGCGAAAGGCATGCACATAGAGTTCATAGAAACCCCCGCTCAATGTCAAACACCCCGTCCTCTAGCTGCGACGGAGGCAGAGAAAGAGCTGTTACACGCAGAACTACAGAGCCTAGCAGAGAAGCAGGCGATCGAGCCATGAGAAACACACTCAAAACTTGTGAGCAACATGTTTTTGGTCCACCGAAAGGACAAAGTAAGGCCAGTAATAAATCTGAAAAACATGAACAGATGGGTGGTCTACAACCATTTCAAAATGGAAGGAACCCATCAGCTCAGAGACACACTCAGACAAGGCGACTGGCTAGTGAGGATAGACCTGAAAGATGCCTACCTGACGATAAAGAGATTTCCGTCCCTTCCTAGCATTCAACTGGGACGGGCAATTATGGCAATTTGCCACAATGCCGTTTGGACTGGCATCAGCCATGGGCATTCACGAAGATCATAAAACCTGTAGCAGCGGCGATCAGGGAGAAGGGGATACGTATGATTATATATCTAGACGACATCCTGCTGATGGCCAGCAGCAGAGAGACACTCCTCTACCAGACCGACTGGGTAGTGAAGCTCTTGACATCCCTGGGATTCCTAGTGAACCGGGAGAAGTCAGAGATGAAACCAACCAAGAGGTTAGAATTCCTAGGGTTTATCATAGACACCAGGACAGCAACCCTAGAACTCCCAAGCAGAAAGATAAGAGACATAAAAAGAGAAATAAGAACATGTCTCAGCAAAACAGTCATATCACTCCGCACAATAGCGCGAGTAGTAAGTTTGCTAGCAGCGTCGATACAAGCAATATTTCCAGGGCCTCTGCACTATCGAGCCCTGCGAAGGCTCGATAGTGCAGGCAAGCACTAGCTGGTGATAAACAAGGTCTGAATTATCACCAGCTAGTACACATCGACCAAGAATCCAGAACAGAGCTGGAGTGGTGGCTGGAAAACATGGAAGCATGGAACGGGAGAGCCATCTTCGGCGCCCGTCCAAACTTAATAATAGAATCGGACGCCAGCAGAGCAGGCTGGGGAGCCCGGTGCGGAGACCTCCAGACAGGAGGGAAGTGGAGCTTGGAAGAACTCCAGCTACACATCAACTGTCTGGAACTGTTAGCCGGATCCTTTGCGATCAAGGCGTTCACGAAAGGAAAAGTGAATTTTTGTATTCTGCTGAAAATGGACAACATTTCAGCAGTCAAGTACATCAATCACTTAGGAGGGACGAGATCCAAGTTATTGGCGGAAATAGCCAAGGACTTTTGGCAATCCTGCCTAGACTCAGGGATCTCAGTAGTAGCCAAATACCTACCAGGGTCGCTGAATGCCATAGCGGACTGGAACTCCAGGTACCTCTCAGACTCCAGCGATTGGATGCTGGATCGGGAGATAATCCGGCGGCTGGAAGAACGTTGGGGACCAATTGACACAGATCTGTTTGCATCCAGACTGAACGCACAGAAAGAAAGGTTCTTCAGCTGGAGATTGGACCCAGCAGCAGCCGGAGTCGATACTTTCCTGCAGGACTGGAGAGAGCAAACACTCTACGCTTTCCCTCCGTTCATAATGATGAGCAAGGTACTGGCGAAAGTGCACAGAGAAGCAGCGAGTTTGATAGTGGTAGTTCCGATATGGAAATCACAAATATGGTTTCCAGCGCTCATGGAGCTGATAACAGACTACCCGAGAATACTACCCAAAGGAGAGAACCTGCTCACGGACCCAGTTGGGTCACATCACCCCCTGAGAGTGAAGGGGACGCTGCCGTTGATGGCGTGCAGGATAGCAGGAGACGCTGGAATCTCCCAGGGATTTCGGCACAAGCTGCAAGCCTCATCGCTGAGTCATGGGCACCCTAAACTAGAAGGAGCTATGACGCAGCTTGGAATAGGTGGTCAACATGGTGCAGAAGGAGAAGTATTCATCCCGTTTCTGTCCCTCTAGTCGAAATACTGAATTTCTTAGAGAAACTCCTACAAGATGGCAAAGCATACAGAACAATAGGAGTCCATAGGTCCGCAATTTCAGCAGGCCACCTGCCTTTAGAAGGAGTGCCAGTAGGAGAGAACGTAGCTGTGATAAGACTTCTAAAAGGAATAAGATTTAGGAAGCCACCACTGCCGAAGTAAAAAGTACTATGGAACGTATCTGTAGTATTGAAACTACTAGCAGATTGGCACAGTAACAGATACCTGTCACTAGGACAGCTGTCAGGCAAACTGGCTATGCTAATGTGCATGGTGTCATGCAGGAGAGTAGCGGACGTCAAAGCACTGGAAATCAATAGAAAGACATATGGGCCAGAAGGTGTAACATTCAACCTAGCTAGAAGAACGAAAACAGATTCCTCCACGATCACATACCCATACATGAAAGACCACCCAAAGTGGTGGTATCCACATGCATAAAAGAGTACGAGAACAGAACAGAAGAGCTGAGACCAGTAGGGACAACCCAATTGCTAACAGTGCGCAAGAAACTGCACAAAGGGGTAGCAACAGCCACTATAGCGCGATTGATCAGAGACATCATGAGCCTAGCAGGCATTGACATGGCGAAGTTTGGAGCGCATGCAGTCAGAGGAGCGATGGCCTCAAAAGCGTTAGGGCAAGGCGCAGCTTTGCAGGACATCACGAAAGCAGCAGATTGGGCTAGCGATACAACGTTTAGAACGTTTTATTTTAGACCAATCAACACGATAGCGGAAGCAGTAGTAAGAAGCTTTGAACAAGCTTAATGCTCACCTCCGTCTTGACATAGAATGAAGATTCCCCCTGCTAATAGCGCAGGGAGCTCTTGATTCTATTAAAGACAAGGAGGTGAGCATTAAATTCCCGACCCAGATTCACAGGAAATGGAGATCGATAATAAAGTCAATAAAGTGATGTATTGTAAATAACCATGATGATCATTTCCTCCCAGAATAGGGTGGGTATTCCCCGCCCTAACATATGCCTATTGTTATTTCTGACACTAGGAGATGAGCAAAAGAACGGCTGAAAGCATCCGAGAAAAGTCTGTGTTGATTGGAACGAGTTTGTAAGTTCAGAGGTGAGAGATCGATTCCGCATAAAGCAGGAAGTGCAAAGTCTAGTTGGCTCTTTGGCGATTGAATTTACAAGATTGCAGTTCGAAGCAGTCAAAGAAGAGGAGTAACACAGGAACAGGAAGGACTAGGTCACATGGCCAAGAGACTGAGACTACAGGGATGATGGGACTGGAAGTTTTGGAAAAAAAAAATATTTTGAAAAAAGTTATTTATTGTTGAAACTGCTGGAGAGTAGATTAAAGAGAAGATGAAGCTTAATGCTCGCCTACTTGTCTTTAATAGAATCAAGAGCTCCCTGCGCTATTAGCAGGGGGAATCTCCATTAATGGTCTAGTGACATCAAAGAAAGACGAAAACTCCAAACGAGATGCTGTAAAAGAACATTCTGTATTAACTTTCCCATGGTTTGGGAATTCAACAATTGACTTACGAATCATGCAACAATACCACGCAACGCCCTCCCACTCCAATGAGAAACGTTCTGCCTCCTTCAAAAGAACAAATGCGCATTTGGGAAACGTTCTGTTTTATCAAAAACGACTGATGCGCACTAGTTTCCAAAATGGCGCTACGGTTGGATGTATCCCAGGTTTTCTCATCTGTTGACAGCAGCTGGAATCCCTCGTGCGCCTTTCTGTGTACATACCTAGTTCATTAAAATGTTCCTCTGCACATTTCAGTCTTTGATACGCGTCAGGGGTGCTTAATGAGCAGGCTGCTTTGACTGACCTGTTTGTTGAAATACCCACAGGAGAAGAAGCGGCCGTGATTGGACACTCCAGGGACAGGCATCCTCTGTAGAATCAGAAAACCCTTCCGTCGCAATAATTAAGTGTCTTCAAAGGCCATATTCTGACATTTAAAAATGGCATGCCACAGGCTTCAAAGGTCCACTCTGTGTTCATTTAGCCCTGCTCCGGGTCAGTATAGGACAAGCAATGCAAATGCACAGTTCATCATGTGTCCTCCATGGGAGATGTTTGCAGGTATCATGCTTTGTTATTCCTCTATGCGAATAACCGGAAGTAACAATTAAAACATAAACTGTACAGTAGTCAAAGTTGGCAGCCTTAATTGACCTTTGACTTCTCTTAATGGTTTGTTTAATAGCAGCCTCTGATGACAGACAGCACACATGGAAATGTTCAGAGCAGAGATCACGATGGCTTTGCCTTTCTAGCCCAGAGGAGAAATATTTAATGGATTCAACTCAGCCATAAATCAATGTTTAAATGATTTGCAGTTTAATTACCAGAACCAGTTCTATAATGAATTAACTACGTTAACACCCCAGGGTAATTCATTGAAAAAGTTACATACCACTGCAAGGAAAGCAAAATGCATGTTTTATGCTGAGAGTAGGTTTCACTTGTCGGTTGTTCCCTACTTTGTGCCTAGCACGGAGACCTGATGTTTTGCACATTAAATACAGTGAGCATTTCGCAGGTTATAATGCACATTAAATTAAATTAAATTAAATTAAAAAGTGGTCTTGTCAATTAAGATTACTAACAGGCTTTGAGACAGAAGTATGAAAGGTTTGCCAAGATGGAATGCAGCAGCAGAATAGCGATGCATCCCTGATGTACATTGGTTGTGGTGGGAATTGCAACGCCATGAAACTGCTGCTGTAGCTTTACATTCAGATTCCTTATGTATTTAGCCAATGAAATGTGAGCTAACCTAATACGTTTAGTACATAAGCATCACATACGATACAAGCCCATACGGAATACTTTATCAGTTGTGTATATTTTATATTTAGGTACTTTTCCTATGATACAAACTCGTGATAGTGGTACAGTTGATGGGGGGGCCTGGAGAGAGGTGTACTAATTCCTGATGTCACTATTGGGGACCTCTAACTAATTGATCATTGTTCCTCATCTACTTTATTGGATGTTTGGGCAGAATTGTGTCTCTCTGTGTTAATAACTATAGGGTCAACCATAGAAGAGTTGACCTCTTCTCCCCATAAAGTAAAAAAGATGATCAAGGAGCTGGACTGGATTTGTAATAGGGAGATGCTGTCGAAATAATAGTTATATGAACACTTTCTATTTGCGCAAGCATCCTTCTCCAGGTTGCAGGGGAGCAATTTTGTGAATAAAATTCAATTTGGCCCCAACAAGGGATGTTTTAGGGACTAGAGCAAAAGTTGCAAAAGAGGCAAGGTTGTGACGCTTCTGTGCCCTGGAAGTTGAGAAATTAAAATTGTTTGTGAATTGTGGGGTTCTTGAGACTGCTCAAAACCATTATTTTGGGCGCTACATGGTAAAGAATGGTATGTCTCGTGGGAACTGCTGTGGTACCCTTTGTTATTTAACCCTAATGCCGCCCTTTGCTTTGCTGCAATGAGATATATGAATAGGACTATTGAAATGCACTAATGATGATATAGTAAGGTTTTCATTTAACGTGTTTCCCTTTCTCTAATGTTCGTGTAATTTGATGTAATGCTGCTATTTATTATGGGATGTTGTAATAATTCACCACCGCTCCAATTATAATAGTTTGCGTTCCTTTATTCGTGAGACCCCGCAGTGGATGCCACAGCTCCCTTAGCTCCAACGGCCACTGTGGAATGTTGATAGCCAAACACGCATCAACATTCGACCAGTGTGCCTATGTACGAGCCCGTGCACATTACAACAGATGTTTATAGGGATGTTCATATTAGTTGTAAAGATGATTTTATATGTGTGATTTTAAACGTTTGATTAGACATTTATTAAAGGACGTTCTATCAATTCTATGTTTTGATGAATTGTAAGATGATTTTAGATGTGTCCTATTAATGAGGAATGAATTAGGTAGAGTGTTGTGATATTATCATAAATAACGGTTTTTAATGATTCTTAATAGATTTTCTTGTTATTGTCCTTATGTGTGAACAGTTTGTTAAACTATAACACACAATAAATTAAATAAAACATTAAAAAGTTACCCATCTACTTTACTACTTTAGATCCCATGATATTGTACAAAATGAGCCAATAAAACATCGACTGAAGGCCACGGCTAGTACCCATTGATGTGTTAAAATATAGATGGCCATGCACACTGACCATGGCTTAATGCCAGTTAGTATTGTAATGTAATTAGTGATGCCATCAGTGATGTGGTCTGTGATGTCATCATTGTGGTCATAGTCTGCACAACAGGGGGTGCAAAGTTAAGGTGACTTAAGCTGAATTTCCAGGGTTTTGTTGCATTAAGTTATCACCTTAATGTCCCTGCAACTAAAGAGTTTTCCTTGCATTTCAAAGGTTTTGTTACAATGTATTGCTCACCTCAACGTCCCTGCAACAAAAGTTATTTCATAGACAGTGTAGTATATTAAATTAAACATTAAAAATACAAACAATTACACTAAGCAAAACACTGTATTATGTCTACAAAGTAAAATAAAAGGCAATGTGACTGTAACGCTCATCTGGTATCCACGGGGACGTCACTCAGCCTGTTCTGACCTCTTACGACCTCGAACCCTTCCCTGGAGTCTACTCGACTGGAGACTGGGCCTGAAACACAGGATTGCTAAAGTTTAACTCCCTATTGTCTCTGTGTGCTTGAACCCCTTCTTCCCCGGGGTCCAACCCTTCCCTTTGATCCACAGCTCACCTTGTTTTCTTGGAAAGTGTGCTCTCCGTCCTGCTTTCAGCGCAGGGGCACGTTTATTGATGCAGGCTCATTGCTGCCTAGTTACTTCACTGGCAAGAGTCCGACAAGTAAGTATAATGAGTCTTTTGAACAGTTCTCTAACTTTGTTCCTTTCCTTCCTTAGATGATGGGCGGCGTCCAGGGATGGAGACGTGCTGTTGAGATGAGTAGCGCTGAAGGTGAGTGAGAGTGCGATGCGCAATGCGACCCTTTTGTATTTGTATTGATCTGAGTTCTTTTTCTGTGTCTTTTAGGTGCCGCAATGTTTTCAGCGTGGATGCCGGTTATGAAGGAGAAATGCGGTGAGTAAGCGCGGTATGCAGCGCCTCTAGATGTTCCCACGCTAACCTGGAGTGTCTTTTCCCTCTTGCAGATGGATTAGAAGTTCCGTAGACAGAGTTTCCCCAGAGCGGCTGGGATTCAGGTATGCGTTTGAAGCTCGTACAGTCTTTAAAAATAATGGAAGAGTTGCTGAATGCTTACTAATGCCTTTTTTCTGTTCTTTTCCCTTTTTCTTAGGAAGCAGCGTGCCAGGATGGGAATGATACTGCCGAAGATGCCCGCAGAACAGAAGAAGCGATGAATGATGGGCAGAAGCACCGCGAGGTAAGGCTGTTCCTAACTGTGTTCTTGTTCTTGCAGGAGCTGAGCGCAGAAGAAAGATGCAGGCCTACTGGAGACTGATCCAAACACGGTGAGTGTCACGCTGCAGGTGCAGAAAACACAAAGCATGTTTCTCAGCCTGGGCGTGGCTTAAATAGTCTCTGAGTATCCCAGGTGTCTCTGGGCTGAACCACACCCAAAAGACTAGACCGCACATGCAGTTCTGGGAACCAAAATATGTGGGGGCATCCATCTTGTCCCCATCAAAGCACTACAAGTCCAATCCCCAATGTTATCCTATGGGAGTGAGTGAGTCTGGTGCCACAAGCGCCAAGTCTGACTCCAAGTGGGTCTTTGGAGGGATGGAGAGGCCCTTGAGGGCCATGTAGGTGATCGTGGCCTGGCTCCAGCCTGACATCTTGGAGGGCTGGGGATATGAGGGGCAGGAATCATGACAGCACTCCCCCCAAGGCCCCTCTCAACGTGGCTCTTCTGTCTGGTCCTGGTTTATTTGGATGGTTTTGATGAAATCGTCTAAGCAAGCGAGGTGCATGGATGTACTCACAAGGCTCCCATGTCCTGTCTTGTGGACCATACCCCTTCCAGTCTACTAAGTAGTATAATTTGGATCTGACGTACTTTGAATCCAGGATGTCCTTGACTTCGAATTCTGGCTCCCCGGCGACTACTACTGGCTGCAATGGCGTTGCTACCCGGGTCCCAGGTTGAACAAGTTTAAGGAGAGACACGTGGAGCACAGCATGAATCTGCATGTTTGACGGCAAAGCTAGTCTGACCGCCACAGGATTTATCACGGAGGTGATGGTGAATGGACCCAGGTATCGTGGACGGAAAGTTCAGGTTCCTTTAATGGCCACGTGTTTAGACGGCAGCCAGACTTTGTCTCCCACTTGGTAGTTGGGGGCCTTTGCTCTGTGTTGATCAGCAAACTTCTTTTGGTGATTCTTAGCTGGAAGTAGGTGTTCAGCTGCCCTTTTAAAGGTTTGAGAAATGGCCGTGTGCAAGGTTTTGACTGCTGGCATTTCCAGGGTTGTAGGAACGTCCAACTCAGAAGTACGTGGGTGCCTGCCATACATGGTATAAAAGGGTGTCTGCCCAGTGCTGGTGTGTAGGGAATTATTATAAGAATATTCAGCTATCCATAATAGGTCGAACCAGCTTCCTTCAGCTTGGTGTAACATGCAACGCAGATACTGCTCGAGCGTCTGATTTGTCCTCTCAGTTTGACCATCCGTTTGGGGATTATGACTGGTCAATAGCCGGATGTCGATATGGGCCATAGAGCAGCATTTTCTCCAGAAGTTAGATACGAATTGAGTACCTCGGTTTGAGACTAAAACTGAAGGAAACCCATGGAGCCATACGGTGCCTTCAAGAAATACCTTTGCCCGAGCGGAAGCATTTTTGAGCCCCTTAAGAGGAATGAAATGTGCCATTTTTGAAAATAGGTCCACGACCACAAGTAAAGTGTTAAACCCTTGACTGGGTGGTAAGTCAGTAATAAAATCGAGGGACAACGTGTGCCAGGGTGCTGGTGGGATTTCCAATGGTTGTAATAGCCCAGCCGGTTTCTGTTTGGATGACTTGTTTTGAGCACACACTCCACAAGATAGGATGAATTGGATAATATTTTTACGCCACGTGGGCCACCAATAATTTCGTTTTACCTTGGCTAGGGTTTTAGCTATTCCGGGGTGGCCCTCGATCAAGGAATCATGATAACCGGACATGACTTGTTCTCGTAGTTCTTGGTTTGGTAAGAATAAATGATTCCTGAAGTAGGGCAACTGATCTTTTATCATGTAATGTTCTCCTTGTGCACTCCACGCTTGTAATTGCTCCGGACTCATCAGGTTTTGGATTTTTTCATGTAATTCTTTCTGAGTTATGGCTGCTGTGATTCCTAGGAGCTTGTCACTCGGGATGATTGCTATTGGGTCAGGGGTCTGATACCCTTGCTCTTCCACCCCCATACAGGAAAGGGCATCGGCCTTCCTGTTTTTTACCCCTGGTCGAAATGTAATCACATAGTCATATTCAGCAAAAAATAGAGCCCAACGTAGTTGTCATGAGGATTGGGCCTTCGCAGATTTTAGGTAGTGGAGGTTCCGGTGGTCAGTTATTACAGTGATTGTGTGTCTGGCGCCCAAGAGGTAGTGCCGCCATGCCTTAAAGGCTGACTTAATGGCCAGGAGTTCTTTGTCTGTGATAGCGTAATTGAGTTCAGGGGGTGTGAATTTACGCGACCAGAAGGCAACAGGGTGTAACTGGCCCGTTTCTGGGTCCTTTTGTGAGAGGACGGCTCCCATAGCCATGCTTGAGGCGTCCGTTTCCACCAGGTATGGGAGATCAGGTCGACAGTGGCGTAAGATTGGGGCAGATGTGAACCTTGCTTTGAGTTCCTGGAAAGCTTCCCCGGCTTCTGTTGTCCACTGGAACTTTTTGTTGCTTTTCCTTAGTAATGACATGATGGGATGCACGATTTGTGAAAATCCTGGGATGAACCGGCGGTAGAAGTTTGCAAAATCCAGCATACTTTGAACCCCCTTGAATGAATTTGGGGATGACCAGTTCAGGATAGAATCTACCTTGTGTACATCCATTTGGATTCCATTCGGGTTGAGAATAAAGCCCAGGAATTCCACCTCGGAGACGTGGAATGAACACTTTTTGAGCTTGGCGTAGAGCTGGTGTTGATGCAGTTTTTCCAATACGGATCAGATGTGCTTAACGTGGTTCTGCTTTGATGCGGAATATACTAGAATATCGTCGATGTACACTAGAGCACAGATATCAATCAATTCCCGTAGGACATCGTTCATGAAGTATTGAAATGCTGCAGCCGCGTTGCAAAGGCCAAAGGGTATTACTTGATATTCGTACAAGCCATATTTGGAGCGAAAAGCGGTTTTCCATTCGTCCCCCTGTTTTACGCAGGTCTAGTTTTGTGTAGATTGGGCATCTTTGACTTGATCAAGCAATTCAGGGATCAGTGGCAGGGGGTAGAGTTTTTTTATGGTAATCTGGTTCAGTGCGTGATAGTCAATGCACGTTCTCAAGTCCCCCTCCTTTTTCGGTACGAAGAATAGAGGACTGGCTCTTGGAGACTTCGAGGGACGGATGAACCCGTTGGCCAGGTATTGGTCAAGATAGGCCTTCAGGTGCTGGTTTTCTTGTTCCGTGAGTGCGTAAATTCGTCCACAAGGGATTTGTGCGCCGGGTATCAGGTCGATTTGGCAATCGTATGGTCTATGCGGTAGCAGTGTATTAGCCTGTTCTTTCTGAAAGACATCTTGAAAGTCCTGGTATTCACTTGGTAGGGTGCCGATTGCCACAGTCGCAAGTGTGGAGGTTCTGGTGTCTATTGGTTGTTTCTCTTGGCGATAACATATGTGGGCGCAAGTCTCGGGAAAGGGCAATTCTTTTGCTCGCCAATCGATTTGAGGATTGTGAGCTACCAACCATGGCATTCCAAAAATCAACCGGAACTGTGGTGCCTTAATGAGGTCGAAAACGATAGATTCTTGGTGTCCATCCTGGCACAGAAGGGTTAAAGCTGCAGTGCATTAGGATACTGGACTAGAAGCTATTTCCATGCCGTCGACAGTGGTAACAGTGTCGGTGGTTGATTTAAGGCGTATCGGAAGCCCCATCTTTGCCGCAAGATCCTGGTCAATGTAATTCCCAACGGCTCCACTGTCAATGTACGCTCGTACTGCGTGCATCTGAGATGGTTGTTGGTGATTGATCAAGACCACAGATAGTGCAAAATGGGAGGTCTGTAGTTCACTTTCTTCGCTCGACAGTGGACCCCTACACTTGCCGGGCTGGGGAGTTTTCCGATTCCTTGATGGTATCTTCCTTGTCCGTGGCCCCTACCGTCCTCCTCGATGGCTTCACAGGGCACTCTTTAAGGAAATGACCTGACCTTCCACAGAACAGATGTAACTGCTGCTGTCTCCTTTTATCCCTTTTCGCTTTAGTCAAGGGGGATCTGACCCCCCCGATTTGCATTGGTTCTCCTGAACCTTTTGTTGTGCGAGCAATATTGTCCTTTGAACGCACATACATAGGTCGAGGGTTCGGTCTGGTTCAATCTGCTCTTCAGTCCTGCAACCTATGATCCAGTTGAACAACAAGGTCAATGAATCCTGAGCAGTCTTTCGGGGGTTCACTACTTGTGCGAGAACATCCTTGAGCTCCCCCCGCAACGCCCGATGAAATAACCTGGTTCTCTTCTCCACTGGCCTTTCTGCTTCAACTACAAGTCTATTTAACGTGGTTATGTTTGTTAATAGGTCTTGATTCCCTTGGCGTAGGGACAGAAGTTTGTTGTCTAATGCTTGCCCATGAGTACGACAGGTGAACGGCTTTTCCATCTCCTGTTGAAAGCCCCTGAAGTCATGCAGCAAAGGATCGTCGTGGGCCACAAAGGGTACAGACCAGTCCGCGGCGCTGCCACTCAGGTAGGATAGCACAAAAGCGTCCCGTGATTGGTCATTCGGAAAGGCCCCTGGTCTACAAAGGAAGTGCAGGCGGCACTGGTTCATGAACATTGCAAACCTCTTGGGATCCCCCGTAAATCGTTCGGCCGGGGCCAAGGGAACTGCCCCAGGAAGGGTTATCTGAACGGGATTGGCTGATGGTGCTAGCATCGAGGGCCCGCTTCCCGGCAATGGTGCATGCCCTGCTTGTGACTGGAGAAGTTGCCGGCTTAAATCATCAGTGTGTTCTTTGGCTACTATCAGCTCTCTCCTCAGGGTGTTGGTCTCCTGCCTGGCTGCATGTACTTCGGAACATAGCTCCCCAACATGCGGGCTAACAGGTCGCTTTCTGATTTTTCCATGATGCCCAGGTGGATTTTGATGCAATGCTTTGTGTTCTGTAACGCTCACCTGGTATCCACGGGGACGTCACTCAGCCTGTTCGGACCTCTTACGACCTCAAACCCTTCCCTGGAGTCTACTCGACTGGAGATTGGGCCTGAAACACAGGATTGGTAAAGTTTTACTCCCTATTGTCTCTGTGTGCTTCAACCCCTTCTTCCCCGGGGTCCAACCCTTCCCTTTGATCCACAGCTCACCTTGTTTCAGCGCAGGGGCGCGTTGATTGATTCGGGCTCATTGCTGCCTAGTTACTTCACTGGCAAGAGTCCGACAGGTAAGTATAATGAGTCTTTTGAACAGTTCTCTAACTTCATTCCTTTCCTTCCTTAGATGATGTCTGGCGTCCAGGGATGGCGACGTGCTGCTGAGATGAGTAGCGCTGAAGGTGAGTGAGAGCGCGATGCGCGATGCAACCCTTTCTTATTTGTATTGAACTGAGTTCTTTTTCTGTGTCTTTTAGGTGCACGACGTTTTCAGCGTGGATGCCGGTTATGAAGAAGAAATGCGGTGAGTAAGCGCGGTATGCAGCGCCTCTAGATGTTTCCATGCTAACCTGGAGTGTCTTTTCCCTCTTGCAGATGGATTAGAAGTTCCAGAGACAGAGTTCCCCCAGAGCGGCTGGGATTCAGGTAAGCGTTTGAAGCTCGTACAGTCTTTAAAAATAAGCGAAGATTTGCTAAATGCTTACTAATGCCTTTTTTCTGTTCTTTTCCCTTTTCCTTAGGAAGCGGCGTGCCAGGATGGGAATAACACTGCCGAAGATAACCGCAGAACAGAAGAAGCGATGAATGATGGGCAGAAGCCCCGCAAGGTAAGGCTGTTCCTAACGGTGGTCTTGTTCTTGCTGGAGCTGAGCACAGAAGAAAGATGCAGGCCTACTGGAGACCAATCCGAACACAGTGAGTGTCACGCTGCAGGTGCAGAAAACACAAAGAATGTTTCTCAGCCTGGCCATGGCTTAAATAGTCTCTGGGTATCCCAGGTGTCTCTGGGCTGAACCACATCCAAAAGACTAGACTGCACATGCAGTTCTGGGAACCAAAATATGTGGGGGCATCCATCTTGTCCCCATCAAAGCACTACAAGTCCAATCCCCAATGTTATCTTATGGGAGTGAGTGAGTCTGGTGCCACAAGTGGCAAGTCTGACTCCAAGTGGGTCTTTGGAGGGATGGAGAGGCCCTTGAGGGCCATGTAGGTGATCGTGGCCTGGCTCCAGCCTGACATCTTGGAGGGCTGGGGACATGAGGGGCCGGAATCATGACATTGACTTGGACTTTTATAAAATACTTACGTGTATGTGTACTGCTCATGCATAGTTATTAAGATGTTACACCAACTGCCACTATATTTGAAAATCCATATTTACAACACAACTGCCCATATAGATGCAGATATATTTATATATATATATTTCTTTTAATGTTGTAGCCGCGGCTACCAAGTATATATACGTGGCTGCATACTGCAAAGACTGGAGAAAGGGGGTAAACCTGCATGTACAAAATGAGCCAGTAGAACATCGACATCCTTCAATGCGGATATGCATCTTCGTGCATAATATATCAGCCAATCAAACCGCACGCTGCGGTTCCGCGCTTACATGTCACTTCCATACACATCAACAAACTATCCAATCAGATGCCACGACATAACGAGGCGAATAATCACTACGCCAAAAAGCAATCACTTTACATTAATCATTGCTTTGTGTACTTGCCAGTGAAAAGTTTTCTGAGTAACTGTAAGCGCTTTTGGCACTGTACACTTTCAACTCTACATACTTTTCACCAATTTTCCTCTACTCCTATTTTCCTTGTATTGTGCTCTGTTTGGCTTGTCTATTTTTTTCTTTAGTTTATTGTTTTCATTTTTTTTAAAAGTGGTCATTTTTTGCAGCATTGTCTTTTACGTGTTGTCATTTTTATTCTTTTATATCTTCCTCCCCGGTTGGACATACCAGCATGCCTGACCATGACAAAAGGAGCAGTAAGCACATGTCTGACCACGGGAATTGGAGCAGTGATGATGATGTCATCATTTGGGTTCTGAATCCTTCACCACCAAGGAAGAGGCAAACTGGTATAAAAAAAATGTAGACAGTTGGCGCTTCTTTAAATTATAGGAACACTGCTCGAGAAAAGCGGTGGAGGATATACTGTGCACCTTTTGCAACAAAACGCGACACTGTGGACCTTCCGGTATCCCGTCTCAAAGTCTAGGGACAGCAGTAATGATAAACCATCTGGTGTGAATCCACTGGGATGACGTCGACGATGATTATCAGAAAGCCCATGAACCAAACAAAGGAAAGATGCAGTGACCCGTTCCTTGCACAGATGAACATCAGCTGCACCTGCAGAACATGCCTCAGCCAGGGCATCACCAATTCCAACTGGAAATGCAAAGACTACATCGGCAGTGGTATCCACTACACTGACTCCTATTTTACCAACACTCGATCTAAGCATGATGAAAGTCATGTGTAATTGATGCTGATAATGTATAGTCCAGGGAGATGCCATTGAGCAATGGCTGTAGATAATAGCACAACATTAGGCTAACTTGCATTCTTAGTTATTTTTTTTTTTAGGGGACATTTTTTCTCCCCCATTCTTTCTTAAAAAATATGAACCAAAAAAATGTACAAAAACTATGTATGTTGGATTTTATTTTAATTCCCTTTGTTATATGTTTCATTCTTATTTATTTTCCTCCCCTATTCCAACCTCCTCTTTCCATCCCCCTAAACGGCCCTTTCAAGGGCTACCTTTTATCTTCCAAAAATAGACCAAATTGAACACAGACTGCAAAAATATATTGCAATATCTAGTGCAATGTATTTTATGCAGTTTCAGAACTCAAAATCGCCATTTCTTGCCTGTAGCCATGGTTAATAGGCATTTATGTGTGGGTCAAAGCACTCCAGCCATTGTTCAACTTGGCCGCATAAAAGCATTCCCGCTATTCATTGGCTAATACCGTAGCCACGGCTGGACATTTTTAAAAATGTAATATTTGTTTGTGCACATATGTGCATTACATATATATACTTATCACAATTCCTACCAAATAACTTAATAGATGCTTGACTCTTTCTTTCATATTTGACCTGTACAAGAAAATGAAATATACTTCATATTAATGTTAAATGACATTTACACCGGAGACCACCAGAGTTTTTATGTAGTGACACAAAATAAATACAACATTATTTATGTTTTTTTTCTCATAATGATACTTAAAGAATGCTGATTGTATTCCAAGTACCCAACCATTACCAAGTTGCATTCATTAATCATTCTGTAGAGGAAAAAATCTTCTCATTGGAGAAAAAAAAACCCCTGATCTGCTATTTTATAATATTCAACAGTTAAGTTATTATGAACTTGTTTTTGCATCAGCAAATTCAAAAAGGAATTGTCTACATAGTTTGTACACTAATAAATGCATTTAAGTACAATGCAAAAATGTTACAAAACTATACAAACATTGCTTTATGCTAAATTAGGCAGATTTGTTTATGCAACCTTCACCACGAAATCAAGACATATAGCATAACCATGTCTTCAGTTTTAGAAAGGAATAAATGAAGACATACAAACACTGTAACATTATTTCGAGTATGCATCTTTTTTAAATGATAGTCATACTTATAAATAATAAGTAGACAATAAAACCTGTTGTGAATAAAGATATTGATACGTAGCAAAAACGACACTAATAACCTAACAAATGTTATTACCAGACGTCTTATATAATCTGTGTGTGTCCTTTGTTTGGCCACCTACACACATAAGAATTTCATAATGATATTTCCTTTTATACATGTCATATTTTTAAACATTTTAAAACTACAAATTATTATATAAAGTTTTGTTAGCACTAATACTGCTATACAGTGTTAAAAAAAACCTTTTTTTACTACACCATAATGTATTCTAACTTATATAAATTATATCTGCATTAGTATTTCTTAACTTCTTTTATAATTTGGTGTATGTCCTTTTTCTGGCAACCTACACGCCTTAGAAACTAATTACAATAATCTAAAACCTACCATACAAAATTAAAGAACATACATGATTTAATGACTGAATAGATTATCCAACTTTTCTAAAAACTCCACACTGCACATAGAACATATTTCTACATTTAACAAACTAACCTATTCAGTGAGTTATTTTGATTTTGTATTTTAATAGCACTATACATTGTTATATCTACAACCTACTGTTTACTTGTTTCATATGTAAGCAGTCATTAGCTTCTAAACTCCCTCACACTCAAAATAATGTACATGGAACCATTTATGTAACCTATCACTTTTAGGAAGCACTTGTACATATTAAAATACACAGTGTTTTTCACAATAAACCACAACTAGAAGATTGTAGAGTGCTATGTTCTCTTCTAAGTTATATAATCTTCACAATATTATCTCTACAATTATTTAGAACTGTTTTAAAAAAAATTCTAGTAACAATCCTTATCCTACTTTACATAAAACACTTATTAGCCTATTTTTCTATTTCAATGTTTTATTTTGCATGTTTATATTCACAAAGAATATTACACATATATTTTAAAGCTTTGCTTCTAACAACATTAGGTAAGCATTCTTTAAACCCCTGGGCAATCTAGCTTAATGTATAACTATAGAGTCATTACAAACAGCCAATCCACTTCTGTTGGCACCCATGTCATGAAATGTTAGATTCAATGGATGCCCCCTCATGAAAAATAACTCCACACGTTTTAAAAGTTTTCTTACTAACAAAAACTTGACTATTTACAAAATGCATTATTGTGAATGTTCCTACCATCTACATTGTATCTTTGAAACATAATCAATACATAATTATTAAAAACTAGATTTTGCAGTGTTAATTGCAACTTACAACCACAGTCACTGCATTACATGTCATGAAATGCTTTAGTTACAAGATCAGAAAATGTTACACTTTTCTTATAAGGCACATGCAGAAACACAAATCTTTCACAGACAATTACCTTTCTTCCATTTTGGATACATATGATTCCACTCATACCTAATTCCTACATACCTATCTACATTAACAGTTTCCTTCACTAATAACTCAAAGACAGTTATTAAAAATTCTTGACTATCTTCCTGAGTATTTTGAGAAAATAGTTAATTTCCACTTGCAAAAGCTACTACATTTTGGATTGACATTGCCGAATGTAAACTGTGTGGATTTTCATCTACAGATGTTTTAAGAGTTGAAAGTTCCACACCTAGCTTCTACTCTTCTGTGTAAGCTATGTTTCGCATCAATGGAGTCATTTGAAACAACATACACAAAGCTGCATTACAATAGCATTCAATTCCTGTTCGATTACTAAACTTGCAAGGAGAGTATGTTAAAGTTTAACAACTCTCCAACACCGCTAAATTCGGTTGTTTTATAGTCTTACAAGAACTGATTTCATTTGAATGTGCTTTCACTGACTCCTTACATTTCCTGGATGAGTGCTTTAGAGGTACAGGTATAAGGTTCATTTGAGGAGCATACATTGCACACAAACTATTATATTCTTCAATGCAAGAAATGTCAGCTGTCACTTTCCTTTCATCAAAGTTTATTAAAAACAAACCTTCTACATTTTTCACACATACCAAAGCTAAATATGACATTCCTTCTTTAAAGACTGTCTGACCAATGGCAATAAGTGCTGCTTCTAAAGTCGAACCTTGTGATTTATGGATAGTTATTGCATAAGCAGAAAACAATTGAAACTGCGCTCTTTTCACAAAGGTATCCTTAAAAAGCATGAAACGTGCAGAGCTCCGACAAATCAAGTGAGTTCCTTCTACATGATTAAACTTAACTTCATCATGTTCAATATTTGTACTGTGAGGAAAACTGTGAAATGCAATCAGTCATCCCATTGCTTCATTCACTAGACCAATTTCTAAATTCAAGTTCCTCTGTAACATAACTTGTGCATTGATGCATAGTTTTAAAACTCCTTCTAGACCTGCTGTTTTACAAATTGAATTCTCTAATTGAACAAATCAATATTTTGCTGTCATATCCAAATCTAAAGGCATAACATGACCATCTTAAACATCACATGATTTTATGTCCAGAATATTTTGATTCTCTGACAATAGCATTGTAAAGTTAAACTTGTATACAGGGAGACCTGGGAGACTCCCGACCGGTGGCGGTGGCGGGGACCGCCCATGCAGGAGTGGGAATCACGTGGAGGAGGTCCCCGTCTGCCAGGAGGATGAGGTTGGCAGGCTGCATCTGGCCTCCCAGTGACCCAGCTTGCCTCGCTGCGGGGGCTGCGGTCGCGGGCTGGCAGGAGCTGAGGCTGGTGTTGAGGCTATGGACCTGGGGAAGACACAGCTCCACGCACCGGGTCCTACGTGCTAGCCCGTGTTGCCTGGAGTACTTTGAGGATTGTGTTCCCTGGTGACTCACCTAAAATTCTCACTGTGAATTTTTTCATGGCTTTATATACCTGCTACGTGTATGCACTTATGAACACCCCAAAATAAATCCTGCTCAGACTGACACAAATCCAAGGAAGTGCTCACGCTACACAAGGTCAAATTAATTGCAAAGGCCCTTTTACTACCCCATGAGACGGCCGCTCCCTCAAAGAAGAAGGAGCAACTCCAAAAGAGTGCAGGTCTGCTATTTTCTATTACTCAAAGGGGTGCATAATCTTTCTGAAACTAAGAGCAAAGACCTTCCATAGACTAACCTCGTGGTGGGGGCCTTGAGTATTGGGCCTGCAGGGACTCTGCTGACCCTGGCCCCGTGAATGAGTGGAAGGTGTGGGAAGGAGCCTCATCATCATGATGGCTGCTGGAGAACCACTGGGGCCCACACCAGGAGCAGTGATAAGTGTGGGTGCGGGTCACATGCTGCTCCCACGATTCAGCTACAGCAATGACGTTTGCAGGTTCGTGGAACTACCCTGGTGAGAGGCGGGTGGTCCCCCACCCATGAGGGCTTTGGTGTCCTGGGGAGGAAACAAGGAACAGAAGGGCCCACGCAGTGGACGAGAGAAGGGCCAAAATTTGGGGGGCCCACCAGATGGTACTGTATCACACAGGGTGATAAAAGCCCAAACCAGAAGTAGCGAAGGGACAGGGAAGGGCTTCTCCCGAGGGCCTAGACCGTGGATCAAGGGTGAAGGGAGTCAGCCCATTTGAAGATCCCAATCAGGAATCCGGCGCCTTCATATGGAGGGGTGACCATCGACCTTGATTACACTGGCCCACTCTGGGCACTGTTGGGGAGGCTCTCGTGTGTGGAGTGACTCAAAGGTGGAGTGAAGCCTGTGGCCCCCAGACCATCCCTAGGTGAGTGCAAGAGGCAACGGTTAAGGACATCTATGACCTGGCAGGACACCTTGGCGTACTTACATTATCAAGACACAGAAACGGTGGCAGGGGCTACTGGAGGTTTGGGACCTACCCCACCCCCTGCAGAATTCTGTTCCATTAAGCATGACGTTCAGATCATCCTGGAGGAGATCAGAGGGATGAGGGCGGACATCGGGGCTAAGTTGGCGGACCTCTCGGCCAAGGTGGTCACCCTGGATGACAGAATGAATGGGGTGGAGGCCAGATAGGCCTCCAAGGTCCTATTGGCGACACAGATGGAGGCGTGATTCATGGAAATGGAGAGGCATGCAGAGGAGTTGCACCTCAAGGTTGACGACATTGAGAATTGGGAGCGATGTAAAAACTTGCGGTTTTACGGGCCCCAAGAGAAGGACGGTGAGACCCCAGTGGGCCTTGAACAAAAGATACAAGAAATAATAGGGATTGGCCTTGAATCCAGGCATGGAGAGAGAGTCACCCTAGACAGGGTGCACCTAGCAGGCGGTGGATCGTGTGGCCTGCACTCAGTGCTGGCACGCATGCATTACTAAAGTGAAAGGGTGAGGATCCTTGAAAAGGCAAAGCATATGAAGGAGGTGATCTACAGTGGCTCCAGGATGGCAATTTCTCAAGATTTGTCAACCCACACATTGCTGAGGTGGAAGAAGTGTGGGGCCCTCACCAGATGGCTTCTGGAGAAGGGGGTGAGGTACCGCAGGGGCTACCCGTTTGCTCTTGTGTTTGAATGGGTAGGAGAACTGTATCATCTGGTGGCTGAGGAGATACAATGCGTCACAAAGGCTCTGGTGGTCTGTGGGGAAGACTCCAATTCGGAACTCAGAGGGCATGGACCGGACCGTAATCTGACACCCCGAGGCATGTAATCGGTGCGTGGAAAACGCAGGGCTAAAAGAGTTTAATTCCAAAAGCTTAACATCCCTCTGTCTCGAAATTGAGACTCTTGAGAGTGGGGGCTGATTTCTCCAAGTATTGGGGGGTCTCAGTGGGGCCCCCTTGGAGACAGGGCCTCTTTGGAGTTGGAATGTTAGGGGGAACCCCCAGTAATTACCAATATGATGGTCTGTTGCTGTGTTCAACTCTGATAACGGCTTTAAGTGTGAGGTTGGTGATGTACAATAGCAGTTTACAGTGAGAGGGGGAGGAATCTGGGAGTTGGAGGAGTTGATTGAATGTTCTACCTAGAGTTGGGGGTATCCACCTCCACCCGGGCTGTTTTGGGATAGGAGGGGATAGCAGGGCTGTCCAGCTTGTGGCCCAAGGTAGGGGTTGCATCCATGGCAGTTCGATAGAAAAAGGGGACTACGTCCATATGTGGTGGGACTGTGCAAGGGTTAAGGCATACTGGAGAGAGGTTCTGACATGGATAAAAGGAGGGGTAGACAGGATTCACAGGGAACTCTCACTATGGCTTCTCCTTTTTGGGGATCACACAGGAGAGGAGCCGGAACCAGAGACGGTGCACATGTTTCAGGTCATGTTGGTTTCAGCCAGATGTTGCCTGGCCCAGCGGTGGAAAAGCCCATGAATGCCGGTGGAAAAGGAGTGGGTATTAAAGACTTATGCCATATACAATATGGAATACTTCACTCACCTACTGGATGAGTCCAGGTCTGATATTGAAGGTTTCTGGTTGCCTTTTTTTGAAAAGTATCGACAGAGTGGCTGATGGGGAAGGGAGAGGGCTCAGAAGTGAGGAAGGGGTGCTCACTAAGAGGGGAGGTAAACACAATGAGGGGACACACAAGAGCATTCACGCTTGTCATGCAGTGCACATATAAGAACCTATCTTTAATTTGTATTATAAACTTCTTTTTCCTCTATATTATGTTTACTAACCATTTCATCGCAATTCACATCTGCAACTTGACTTTGCTGCATTGCAATTTCTACTTCCTCCATAGCAAGCTCCACATTAGTTTTAATAATTGGCTCACCAAGTACATTTTTACTTCCTGCTGCAGATTCTTGTCTGCCTTCAAGAGTCTGTTTTGCCAATTCAGCTGCCAAAAATTCATCTTGATGTAGTTCTTTTTCCAGTAACCCCAAGTACTCTTCACATTTTGGATATGTAATTAAAACATTATTTTTGCAAAACATTATTTGTCAAAAGATTCATAACTTCCAAGTAAATCACTCTCTGCATGCCAAGTGAAAAACAAATGCAAAAGACAAAAATTCAATATTTCCCTTTTCCCTGCAGTTTGGCACAAAAGTTTAATATGGTTAATGAGACTTGGCTTTTCATGTCTCACTAGACAACCACTACATCCATGTACTTTAAACCGTCCTCTGTCAGTGTTTGGGTCAATATTTAAATATGAGTAGCATTGTGCTACTCCATATACACAAAGATCCTCCAATATTTCACATCGATTTGGATAATATGTATCAATCAAGTTGGTTTTCAAAATCTCTGTACGGTCAGGTGCTGCTTCAGCTAACTGCTCAATTTCAGTCAAAGGCTTCAATAGCCGATTTCTACTACTAGCTGGTCCAAGACTTAACCAAACTATATTAATGTTACGGCCATACAGAGGTAAACTAGTAAGCCAATTTGCAGCTTCATAGCTACCACACTCTCTATGTGGAAGTATCTTCAAACCAAAGTTTAAAAGTTTCTGACTGAGAGTTTTATCTGATGATAAATCTGGCCATATTCAGCTGGATTGCTCTTTTCTGCTTTTGTCATGTAGGTTGTAACATAATAAGCAACAACTGCTGAATCACCAGCAATAAACTCTACTTCAGTATTTGAATTCCACAGCTGGGCAATTCCAGGATTGTAATCATTAGCATTCCTTATTTTCTTTAACATGATAGGTATCTCTCAGTGACTTACCAGTAACATGGTGGCAAACAGATGGCATTAGACTATTCACTCGACCAACCCAGGTCACATGCCTTGGAAAGCCAAATCTGCATTGAGTGTACTACTAGTCTTTACCTTTGTAATTTTTTGACAGTACTTCCCACATGAATGCTTTTGAAATCTTTCGACCTTGTTCTGGAGATCAGCATTGACATGCTGAGCAGGGCTGGAACAAGAAAGTTATTTTTCAATGAACTAAATCACAGAGCCTCCACTTTACTTACCAAACTGAGGAGCATCTTTAATCCACAACAGCATACGTATATGTGGAGCCCCACATGCCTGATTCTCTTTCCTTCAAAAGAAATGTTCCTCAGTGCCTAATGGACCATTTCCTTTATTACTTATAAAGTGTAACATGGCTAAAAATCGGTGATGAAAGATCCACGATACATTTACAGTGTCAATGGAACACAATTCTTCTGGTGTCATGTGTTCTATGTTTTCTTTCCATGGATTTGTTTAATCCACTCTGCAATATCATCCCAACCATACTCAATGCAACTTAAAGTCACAAACCAAGTTGGTGAGCCAAAGTTTCTGATCATGCATCTTACCCCAGAGTGTTTCCTATACCAATATTCTTTAGTTCCTCTCATTGTAGCAACAACATTTGTAAGTTTACCCTTTAAAACTTCATTTTTGTTTCTTTTACCTGTTGCAGCATCTCACATGCAGAAAGATTTAGAAATCTAGTTCTAGTCTGAACTGCATAACATAATGTTGAAAATTCACTTTCTCATACAATAAGTGAAAAATATATTCAACATTGGTGCGGAATCGTGAATCTTCTGAATACATTCTTGTACAACGGTATTCTGAAGCAGTGATTCACACTTTCTGATCATCCAATCTCCCTCCTGTACCAGTTGGAAAAAGCATTGGGAAACAACAGGCTTCTAACGTCTTTTCCCAGATACTGATTGGTGTACATTTTGTGGCTTTCATTTGATACAATTGTAAACTGTCACCCATGACTTCATGTGAGTGTAACAGATGAATAGTGTAATTCTCAAACAAACTATTCCCTTCTGCAACAGAAAGATGCTGCAACTGACCTTCCCTGCATTGTTTGTGGACTCAACATCAATCATAGACAGGTCTGGTAAAGTCAGACTGCCTTTGCATAAATCATCGTGCTCCAACAGAAACACCAATGCGTTTTAACTTTTTCAATATCTATAAGCTGTTGCCAAATGCTGTTATATTTAGTGGCACCATGTACTAAAACAAACAAAGAATCACCAATATCACGCTTCACTCCTAGAGTATTCACATTTTCTCCAAATTCAGAGGTAAATACACAACTTTGCCTCTCACACATTGCACTAATGATTACTTATACAGTTTTGACATATTTGTTTGCAATATAACAATAACTTGGAAAGGATGAACAGTTTGCAATGCAATCACTTCAAACATTTGTCATCAATGATATTTGTGATGTCATCTTTGATGTCCTGGGTGTTAGTCTTAGCAGTGCACGGTGGTGGAGAGAGTTATGGTTGCTTAGCTTACCATAACTGGAGAATTTCAGGGTTTTTTTGATTTTACTTGTAACCATAACGTCCTTTTAATGTTTTTTACTGAATTTCATAGGTTTTTATTAGTGCAACTTAACCATAAAGTCCCCTTAACAAAGTTATTTCATTGAATTTCATAGGTTTTTATTAGTGCAACTTAACCATAACGTCCTTTTAACAAAGTTCTTTCCTTGAATTTCATATGTTTTTATAAGTGCAACTTAACCATAATGTCCCTTTAACAACATTTTTTCAATTAATTTCATGGGTTTTTACCAGTGCATGCTATTTTCCTACAACTTACTAATATCATACTTACCAAATATAACAATATTTGTGTCCAATTTACAGTGTCACCTTAAAACCCTGCCATTTCCCACCTTCCAGAATCATTTTTAATACTTCCATATACGTTTTGCAACTATTTCAACTAGTTTTGCATCCGTAGACATCTAAGAACATCTGACTTCATTGCAGACCTTCCGGACAGTGCCACATGACCATACGTTGGCACGCAGCATGATGACGTGTCCGAGAACCCGTCCACACTTCACGATTGGTGTACATTTTGTGGCTTTCATTTGAACAATTGTAAACTGTCACCCATGACTTCATGTGAGTGTAACAGATGAATAGTGTAATTCTCAAACAAACTATTCCCTTCTGCAACAGAAAGATGCTGCAACTGACCTTCCCTGCATTGTTTGTGGACTCAACATCAATCATAGACAGGTCTGGTAAAGTCAGACTGCCTTTGCATAAATCATTGTGCTCCAACAGAAACACCAATGCGTTTTAACTTTTTCAATATCTATAAGCTGTTGCCAAATGCTGTTATATTTAGTGGCACCATGTACTAAAACAAACAAAGAATCACCAATGTCACCCTTCACTCCTAGAGTATTCACATTTTCTCCAGATTCAGAGGTAAATACACAACTTTGCCTCTCACACATTGCACTAATGATTACTTATACAGTTTTGACATATTTGTTTGCAATATAACAATAACTTGGAAAGGATGAACAGTTTGCAATGCAATCACTTCAAACATTTGTCATCAATGATATTTGTGATGTCATCTTTGATGTCCTGGGTGTTAGTCTTAGCAGTGCACGGTGGTGGAGAGAGTTATGGTTGCTTAGCTTACCATAACTGGAGAATTTCAGGGGTTTTTTGATTTTACTTGTAACCATAACGTCCTTTTAACGTTTTTTACAGAATTTCATAGGTTTTTATTAGTGCAACTTAACCATAAAGTCCCCTTAACAAAGTTATTTCATTGAATTTCATAGGTTTTTATTAGTGCAACTTAACCATAACGTCCTTTTAACAAAGTTCTTTCCTTGAATTTCATATGTTTTTATAAGTGCAACTTAACCATAATGTCCCTTTAACAACATTTTTTCAATTAATTTCATGGGTTTTTACCAGTGCATGCTATTTTCCTACAACTTACTAATATCATACTTACCAAATATAACAATATTTGTGTCCAATTTACAGTGTCACCTTAAAACCCTGCCATTTCCCACCTTCCAGAATCATTTTGAACACTTACATACACTTTTTGCAACTATTTCAACTAGTTTTGCATCCGTAGACATCTAAGAACATCTGACTTCATTGCAGACCTTCCGGACAGTGCCACATGACCATACGTTGGCACGCAGCATGATGACGTGTCCGAGAACCCGTCCACACTTCACGATAAGATCCATCCTTCGCGGACAGTTCGGGACTGCATTTTCTACTGATCTGGGAACCTTCAACTTCAAAATTTCCCTTGCACACCTCCTACACCTTTTTGTACTCATTATCCATTACCAATCTAGTACATACTTGGAAGAATTTTATCAAAACTGCTCTTTATCTTAACAATGGCATCAGTTATTGCCATTCCTCCTCCCCAAGAGCCGCCACCACCACCTGCTGGAGGACCGCAACAAAAAAAGCGCAGTACTTCCAAAGACAATGAAGAGGACCAAGAAGATGAGGTAGAGAAAGTGCCTACTTCTAGCACCAAGATCGAATCATGGGTGTGCCAGTTCTTTGCTACTGTTGGGAGTGTAACAAAAGCTAAAGCTACCAAAGTGAAATGCACTGAGTGCACTCAGTCGCAGACTACCTGGACAGTACTCCTATGGGACCACCTCCATGTGCCACGACACCAAATCCAATGACCGCAATGCTCTCAGAAAGGTTGTTCCTTTCTGAGCAAGTAGTAAGCTGTCTTCATCCACCTCATCTTCCCCAACAAATACTGTAACCACACAGCCTGATGTCTGCGGGCATTGGTGCTTTATAAATACATAAATAAATAAGGAGAGCTACAGACCATTATCGTCCATTGCAGCCCCTCAAATGGGGGATAAAAGCCATTAGCACCCCTGGTTCCCAAAGCGGGAACCCAGGGTACTAAAACATAGATTTTTCTTCCTATAGCGGACACCTGTGGCGTCCCACTGTAAGAAGGAAGGATTATTCTTGCTACGCTCTATGAAGGAAAATCCTTTTACAAGACAGCCAATTTGGACAGAGAAGGCGGGGCTCTGTACACCCCCCCTCTTCCCTTGCCATGGCAGCCTGCAAAACCCTATGAACATATTGACACAAGCACTTTTTTCCCTTTCAAACCTATCCTACCTTTGAATAACTTTACCACGTAGCCGGTCCCAGGTAGACATAGCCACTTTAACACCATTTTTCGTCCATAGCGGTCTGGCCTGTAGCCAGATTGTCCGCGTCATGACCTTATGCGGTGACCAAGACAATCTGGCTACTGCCCACGGCCACAGGCTATACCTCAGTCACCAAAGGTATATGACTATTTTTTGTACCTACATTATTACACTTGTAAAAATATAAAACATGGGCGCATTTGCAAAAACATGCTTTAATGTCCTTGCCAATGCTCCTCACGAGTTTGCTCGAAACCCGCCCATGTTTTATTTTTTTTAAAGTGTCAAAATGTATGTACATACCATAGTGATATAACTTAGCCCCCACTTGACAAAATCCATTCAGTCTCTACACAAACATTGAAGGTTGGATTTATAATCTTTCTCAAAACTTTTGTCCACATTCGTCAAATAGCAACAAAGTTATAAGTAATCTAAAAATGTTAAGACCCCCCTCTAATTTTGCCCCCTCTTGAGAGAATCCCACAAAACTTTGCAAAACCATTCAGGATTAGTTCTACAATACAATTGCAAAATTAGATGCAGTTTCACTGGATGGCGCAAAAGTAATAAGCAATCCAAAAACTGCTTTTCCCCAACCCTGTAATGCAGAAATAGGTACAGATGTCCTAGAACATCTGAAGAGTCCGCGGACACCACAGGACTGCCCCAGGACATCTGGAGTGTTTGTGGACTTTCGGGGGATGTGAAACAACCTGTTTTTTGGCTTCTTATGGGCATATCCCATCCTCATCCCACCACCTCCCCAGAGATTGTTTGTTGAGTTTGACAAGTGAAATACTGCTTTAAAAAAAAAAATAATAATTCACTGCACTGTCCGCCGATCCCAAAAAAGTCTGCGAATCAAAGATGGCGGGCGTCTCAGGAAAACCGACACATTTCACGTTTCCCCACCAGCCAATCAGCGCCCGCGCCCCGATATTCGCCGACCACACACATTTTTTGGCCAATCAGAGGCCAGCCCACAGACAGCACAGCCAATCAGATGCCAGTCCGTGGACTGAACAGGGAAGTGAGTCAGCGGAATGGACATAGATATCACTAATTTGTTTACTTACATTTTTGTTGTTTAAAAAAAACTACTGGACGGATTTACACCAAATAAAAAAAGGCACGCTTTTGGGACCAAGCCGCCGCTCCTGCCGCAAATTTGGTGAAAATCCGTCAAGCGGTTTGGGCTGTAGGCTTGAGCAAAGTTTTTTCCCATTATGTCTATGCGAAAAAAAGAAATCTTGGGAACCCCCCTATAAATTTGCCCCCCCTTGACCAAACCTCACGAAACTTTGGAAAAACAATTCAGAGTGGGTCATATACTTTTTTTGCAATGTTTGGTGAGGATTCGTCCAGGGAGAGCGAAGTTATAAGCTGCCCAAAAAGTGCTCTTCCTATGGGATTAGCAACTTAACCACAACTACACAGCCACTACCATGGCTGTGTAATATATATATATATATATATATATATATATATATATATATATATATATATATATATATATAATATATATTGAAGAAACCATAGGAGAGGGGATGGACCGCACTCTCCGTGGACCCAGTGAGGTCCTACAATCCCAAAAGGGAAGAGAACCCAGAAATATAGAGCTCACACGGTAAGAGTAGGAAGTTATTTTAATAGTAGGAGACTGCACAATTGTGCAGAACAAAAGTCTGGGGAAACAGCAAGACAAACAGGGGCAGGACGCCTAGTGCACGGCCCACCTACAATGCGTTTCACGCTCAATTTAACGCTTGATCACGTAGCACAACAAAGGACAAAGACACAGTTAAAAAAGACATGTAGTCCATCATCTATGTCAGTTGGAATAGAGGTGCAACCAAGGACTGATTCTATGGCGGCCATGTTGGAATGGAGAGTCAAAACTAAGCCAACAGTGTGACACTTGCACCCACCTTTAATATAAAGCGCAAAAGTATCCCCAATAGGCAAAAGAAAGGTTCCTTACAAAAAGCCATATGAGCCAAATCCCATGCACCTCATTTTCCAACATGTGTTACTGGTTTTAAAAACAAGATATTACAATACATATTTGATAATTAAATAAGTGCATAGTGTGTTTGAAAAGATAAGATTGCAGCTTATGAAAATCAATCAGTCAATTGTAAAACAGGCTAAAAGGCAACATAATGCCATGTACAATCTGGCTTTGTGCAAATCCGCAAAATAGCAGCATAAGTATGTAAAATTTAGCTTTGTGCAAAAAATTTATATATATTCCTCTGTTTGAAATTCATAGCAAATTCGCTACCTTTTCTTCTCAAAATGTACACAAACATTGAAGGTTCAGTCTATAATCTTTCTCAAAACGTTTGTCCACATTCGTCAAATAGCAGCAAAGTTATAAGTAATCTAAAAATGTTAAGACCCCCCCTCTAATTTTGCCCCCTCTTGAGAAAATCCCACCAAACTTTAGAAAACCATTTATATCTAGATCCAAAATCATTTTGCCAAATGTTGTGCAGATTCGTCAAATGACACCACATTTATATGTCTTCACAATATTTTGGGACCCCCCCTCTAATTTTGTCCCCTCTTGACAGAATCCCATACAACTTTGCAAAACAATTCAGGATTAGTTCTAGAATACAATTGCAAAATTAGATGCAGTTTCATTGGATGGCGCAAAAGTAATAAGCCATCCAAAAACTTTCCCCAACCCTGTAATGCAGAAATAGATACAGATATCCTTGGCTTCTTATGGCCATATCCCATCCCATCCTCATCCCCCCCACCTCCCCAGAGATTGTTTGTTGAGTTTGACAAGTGAAAAGCTGCATTTAAAAAAAAAAAAATCACTGCGCTGTCCACGGATCCCAAAAAAGTCTGTGAATCCAAGATGGCGGGCGTCTCAGGAAAACCGACGCATTTCACGTTTCCCCACCAGCCAATCAGCACCCGCACCCCGATATTCGCGGACCACGCAAAAGTCTGCACATTTTTTGGCCATTCAGAGGCCAGCCCGCGGACAGCACAGCCGATCAGAGGCCAGTCCGCGGACTGAACAGGAAAGTCAGTCCGCGGAGCGGACATAGATATCACTAATTTTATTGACTTACATTTTTGTTGTTTAAAAAAAACTACTGGACGGATTTACACCAAATAAAATAAAGCACGCTTTCTGGACCAAGCCCCCGCTCCTGCGACAAATTTGGTGAAAATCCATCCAGCGTTTGGGCTGTAGGCGCGAGCAAAGTTTTTTCCCATTATGTCTATGGGAAAAAAAGAAATTTTGGGACCCCCCTATAAATTTGCCCCCCCCTCGACCAAACATCACCAAACTTTTCAAAAAATTTCAGAGTGGGCCATATACTTTTTTAGCAATGTTTGGTGAGAATTCGTCCAGGGAGAGCGAAGTTATAAGCCGCCCAAAAAGTGCTCTTCCTATGGGATTAGAAACTTAACCACAACTACACAGCCACTACCATGGCTGTGTAAAATATATATATATATATATATATATATATATATATATATATATATATATATATATATATATATATTCCTCTGTTTCAAATTGATAGCACATTCGCTACCTTTTCTTCTCCAAATCTTTCTTTTTTTACTAGCTAGAAACAAATTTGATAAATGTTTTCTTTTTTACTTTCAAGAAAAACATTCTCGGTTCCATCAATAGATTCTGTTTGTACATCTCCTATCTCAAATTGCACATTTTCAAAAGTATTATCGATAATAGGTATTGTTGTATTGTCTATAGGATTTGTATCTTCAGATTTAACAACACTACTTTTTGAAATATAACACTGCATACATTTCCTTCCCTGTAGACGATCTTTTCTTCTTTCTCGTTGTTCTTGCTTTCTTGATGAAAAAGCTGAATAAAACAAAATATCAAATTGGTAAAGGTCACGCATTGTGTTTCTTTATATTTCCAATATATAATGTAACTTTCATGCCCAGGTTGATGGGCGGAGAGAGGATTTAACATTCTGCCAACCTGGGTATTGTAGGGCCAAGCGAAACAAGGGCTTCAGTCACAGACGTAAAACCCTATATCCGCCCATCAGCTCAGACATAATAATTATTCACACCGCAGGATTTGTCTGGGTTGCGAATACATTTCTTTGTTTTTTTTTTACACCTGACAAGAGATATTTTTTTTATTTTTTATTAGCATATCTGTAGTTTACATTTAAACCTTTTTATGCTATTTACTAAAAAGAAAACAAATGTCCATTAAATTACAGCCAGAATAAAAAAAGGTATATAAATCAAGAAGTCAGAAAAGAGGAAAAACAATAACATATATATATATATATTATATATATATATATATAAAAAGCCCTTCTCAACGTTCCATTAAAAACTCTAAATTTCCATCAGTTTTTCATCTCAGTCAGACAAACAAGTTTACTCGGATGCAAAAAAATCCATAAAACAAAAAACATCATTACATACATCCAAAGAATTTCACAATGCATAAACAATTCCTTAAAATCATGTACAAAAGACCATAACAAACATACTTAAAACGGGGCACAGTAGGGTAGTATTTATAGGTATTACAACACCTCGAATCCAAGGATTAGGTCACTTTAAACACAATTCCTCCAACAGACCCACCTTGCATTACAAGCCTCCATCTCCCTGGAGCCTCATCAACCCCTTTCTAAAGTACACTGCTCTCTTTAGAAAGGAGATCAGGGCCCAAGCCGCAAAAACTGTACTGGCGGATCTCTGTCTTCTTTAGGGCCAGTATCAGAGTAGCTCTACGTATCCGTGCGTAACCAGTGCAGAAAAACAATACATGAGCCAGATCTTTGCGCTGATGACAACACACCGGGCAGCTAGCAGAGTCCGGAAACTCTTTCCAATTAGCTGTGTTCCCTTGCAGAAGAAGGCAGTCAAATCTCGCCCTGGTTATTAACCAATGATCTTTTTTGTGGGGGCTCCAGGTTAAATAAGGTTGGATCACAGAAAGCCTACTAATCATGGTGTGAAATTGGCCGGATTTATTGCCGTACTCTAAGAGTATTCTTTTCCTTACAACTGCCTCACCCAACACAGATTTGTTGCCTTAGTTACTAAAGCAGCTGGCGGAGAATAGCACTAAGATTGGCCTCCCCAAGTGCCCTGGCAATGTAGTCAAGCCATGGAATTCTTTGCCACCCCACCCTGACCAACACAGACCGAATAATGGAGTGACAAAGGGAGGCATATTCATTTGACCACAACCGGACCCAGAATAATGTCGGGCACTGCGCCCATTGGTCCTCCCAAAACTCCAATCCCAGTTCTCTATGGATTGAAATACAGGCCACAGAGTTCGGGAGCCCCAACAGTCTCCTGATGAATTTATTCTCCTTAATTTGGATTCCGTCAGCCCTCTGAAAACCCCAAAGAGGGGCACCATACATTGTGACTGCCAAAGTTTGGGAAACCTAAATCTTGGAAATCACTTCCAGAGACTGACCCCTACACATTGACATGAAGCAAAAAATGCCCCCTATTTGCTGACTCATTTTGGCCGATTGTTTGGCCAGGTGGGCCTTACCCGTTAGTGCTTCTGAGAAGGTTATCCCCAGGTAGTCGAAAGCCTTAACCCTGGGAATAACTTCCCCAGCACAAAGCATCAGTCTCATTGCCGCTGGCTGTTTTCTGCCCACATACGCCATCACTGCCAATTTTTTGGTGTTGATTTTTAACCCCAATTCACACATAAAGGTTGTATAAGTGTTGATCAGGGACTATAGAGCTCTCGGGTTTGGGCTAATAGTACTGTGTAGTCCGCATAGGCTAGGACTGGGAAAACCCGACCCCCGGAGGACTAAAAAGTCAGCCAGAATATTAATGAGATCCATTGAAAGGCCATTGACGTATAGACAGAAACAAATAGGGTCCAACACACAGCCCTGCCACACACCACATCCGAGCCTGAAGCAGGCCGTGCAGTGTCCCCCCAGACCATTACGCACGCACGCCTCATTGTTTGTGTGTACGTCCACCAGCACCCTTAGGATGTCCCCCGGGCAGCCCAGGGACCCGTGCACGGGCCAGAGCTTTGCCCTGTCCACCTTATCAAAGGACGTGCTCAGGTCCATGAACGCTAGGTAGACTACCTCCCCCCTACAAAAAACCATGTTGGCCACTAACAAATATAGATTGAGACTCTGCTCAATCGTACCAACTCTAGGGCGGAACCCAAACTGGATGTCTGATAGGACCGATTGTTCAGCCAACCACGATTCAATGCGTGCTGACAGGATTCTCCCAAAGATTTAAAGGATGAATCCAACAAAGATATTGGTCCTTAAGCACTGGGGCTAGCCTGATCCCCCTTTTTGAAAATTGGGAAGATGATAGCCCTTTTCCACGAAGGGGGATATTTTCCAGATTGCATGCAGGCATTGAACACCACTGTTAATAGTGGGGCCCACATGTCCACGGGATCCTGGAACAGGTCTGAAGGGATCATATCCGGGCCAGGTGCCTGATTGTGCGCTTGAAGGTTGATGGCCTTTTTAACCTCCTCCACTTCAAATTTTAAACAAGACACGGCCAAATCTACACAACCCTCAGAATTCGCTGCCCCGAACAGGCTCCCAAAATGTTTGAACCAAGCCCCTTCCTCCACGTGGGTCCCACTACCAACATTAGAACAACACCCATCCGGACCACCCTTCACATATTCCCAGAATGCCTTCTGGTCCCTTCTATTGGCAGTGTCCAAGAATCCCTCCCAAGCCACTCCTTCAGCTTCCTGTCTTTTTTGCTTTAACTCTAACTTATAGAGAGTTCTTGCCTGAGTAATAGCGCTTCTACTGGAAGTTGAGTCCTTAAGTATCAGCAACAGGGCTCTCTTCGCCCCTTTACAGGCCTCATCAAACCACCCCTTCTGCAGTGCTCTCCCCTTAGCCTTGACTGCTATCGTGAATTTTTTAGTAAGAGCGGCCACCAGTTGCACAAATTTATGAATGATTACCCTTGAGGGTAAGCTATCCCCCAGTAAATCCACCAGGGGGGACTCATTCATATATATATATAAAGCCCTCCTCAACGTTCCAGTAAAAACTCTAAATTTCCATCAGTTTTTCATCTCATTTCAGTGAGTTGGCCTCATTACGACCCTGGCGGTAAGGGGTTAGCGCCAGCGTTAGCTGCGCCGACCCCTTACCGCCAATTACGAGTTCCCTTTCCGCCATGGCGATTTTTACACCTGCTTTTAGCGGGTGTAAAAAACCATGGCGGTAAGGGAACTTGGTGTTAATTACGCCACCGTAATTTACGGTGGCGTAATTAACGCCTTCCCCACTCCCATTATGCCCTATGGGGCAAAAATGGGAATGGGGAAGGGTAAATGGGGATTGGGGATTTACCGCCCCGCCAAGGTCGGAATGGGGCGGTAAATCCCCTTACCGCCATGGCGTTAACGTAGTTAGCACCATGGCGGTAAAGTCACGGCCCTGGCGGTAACTTACCGCCAGGGTCGTAATGAGGCCCAGTATCTTCCTTTCATCTTCTTCCACCTTCAGTCTCTAAAAGATTTTTTTGACAAAGGCCAACAAGGCTAAAATCTCTGTGTTTCTCCTCCCTTGACACAAATTAGCCCAAAGTGAATTGAGGGATGTTATTGTTGAAATTTGAAACAAAGGTCCCAGGTACATCGTTCTTAAGTCTTTCAGTGACTCACATTCTGTAGTTAGATGTTCAAGAGTTTCGGGCATGCCCTTACAGAGTCGATACGTGTAATTCTGCGTTGCGGCTGTTTATCTGAAAGATTTTCAAAGCCAGTGGATATTGAAGTGGTAATATAATTTTGCCAGAAGTGCCCCTGCTTTTTCCATTAAACAGGGACATGGTTAGTTTGCTGAGGGCAGCATAAGAGATTCTTAACCGGTTGAGACCCAGTGTTACCTCAATATTGTTAGTATTGTATGAGTAAGAAGACCAACAGTATCTTTGATGTGACTTCCCACCATCTCCAACAAATTGTGGTTATGTTGTTGCACGATATCACTTCCAAGTGACTCATCTGGGCCAAAAGGGTCTCTGATGGAAAAATGTAGTCAAGGATCTTTGTGTAAGGTCCTCTTTTACAAGTTTCTTTCGGTGGGATGTCACCCCTTGTATTGCCATTCAACAGGTTTATGTTTCTTTTTGTAGGTCTTCTCTCCAACTAATGCCCCTTAATATCTTTGAGGTGGCAGCTCTTGGTGGATTAGTTATCAGTTCATTCCTGGAATTAAAGCATTCAATGTTCAAGTCCCCACATACCAGAACATCAATGTTGTTCTAGTTAGTTCTGGCATCATCGATATAATTCATAACTGTCTCTGAAAAATGTACTGCAAATGGAGACGCAGGGTTCCAGTAGATGTTACATATCAACAGGTGCCAATTGTATTCGAAATACCTTTTTACCAGCAACACAAATTGAATCAATGGCAAAGAGTTCTGTACAGAGAGCTTGGTCCAGCCATTTGTTATTTTAAACGCTGTAATCCGTCCTGCCATAGGTCGACCTAGGTTCCCTTTAACAACGGGGTTCAGGAATACTTCGTAGCCTTGCAGGGATGGTTCCTCATTCAGCCAAGTTTCCTGGAGGCACAATATGTCGTATAGCTCAATTACAAGTTCCCCTTCCACAAATAGGTTCGCAAATCCCCTGGTGTTCCAAGAAAAGATGGTCAAGTTCTGGGCGAGAACAGATTCTGTGCACTTTGGGCATTATGACTTCCTGGCCAGTGTACCCTCTAGCCATCTCCAATCTTCTTTTGGGCTACCCGGGCGCGTCCCTCCAGGCAGTTTAAACAACGGTAGGCCATTTCCCGGGTCATCTGTTCCTACCCAGCGTGAGGCTTGTCTTTCTCCTACTGCTTGCTTCTCGCTTAATAATTCCTCCGGACGGGCCTCTCTAACTCTCAGGCTTGTAGATGACGATCCTCTTCAAATACAAATGTTGATGTGGAAGATGGTATTTCTCTTTCTTTTAGCCAAAAGCCCATAGTGAGGAGCCTATGACCTTCTTTAATGAAAGTGTATTTAATTCTGTGGTCCGATATATAAATCAGAGCTCTATCTAGGCGCTTGTCCTTGGAAATTCAATTAACAGTATATCCCTCAATTGTATGTTCTTGAATTCCTCGACTGACCCAACGAGTCTCATGATATTGGTTATGTTGAGGATCAAGTTGTCTATGATGTTTAAGACCCTTTCTAGCAGAAAACAAGAGGGGTACCTGTTGTCACAATTCTCAACCACATTCAAACGCGAGGGAGACCTATTATCACAATGCTCAACCACCCTCATTATTCTAATGCTGTCTTTCTCTTATGTTACGTGTTATCTGCTCGATCTTTGAGCCACCTCCTTCCAGCCACCTCCTTCCTTTCCAGCTTACCATGTCTATTCTGATTCCAGATTCTGTACTCTTCTATTACCAGTTGATCTGGGTTGAGGTAATCCTTTTTGGTTTCGTCATGGTTCTCATTTGTCTGGCCACTAGTGCTTGAAATTTTTTCTTTAGTTGAGTCGGTTGATTGAACAGTTCTACAATCTTTAGAGAATCTAACCTTTAGAGTCTTCTTCGGAGAAGACCCCTGTTTATTACATTGCTCCTGTTCCTCTTCCGATTCCTAGGCCTGGTCTCCGTCCTACTCATCGGAGAGTTTAGAGTCAGGTTCTCCACTCTGTGACTGATTTTACGACCCAATTGAGCATACTGAATCTGAATCATCAGAATAGGTAGATACATTTACTAAGGCAACATCGATATCATCATGCTGCCCTTTAGCTTCAGGTAATTGTATTGATGTTTTTTGTACGTTGACATCTTAGATCTCTTTAACACTTACGTTGGCAGTAGGCTTCTTTGATCCTCTGTCAAACATCTCTGGAGTTTCTGGTCTCTGAATATTTCGAATAGTAGTGCTTAAATTTGATTTTGTACCCTTCTTGATAGGCACTACCATTCCCCCAATTTTCCTCACTTCAACTTGTGGCTTGGCTGGCTGTGTCTTCGCCGCTGGCTTTTTCGCCAGTACTTTTTTTGCTTGCTCAATTTCTTTTCAGATGGCTAGTCTCTTCGACTGTGGGGAGTCCGTCTTTTTTACTAAGCCTTTATCGCCCTCACCTAGTTTATCAAAGATGTTAAAGATCTTCTTGGGTGAGTGGGATTTACTTGTTGGTTTTTGATTCTTTTCAATCGGTGGTACCAGCACAGTATTTTGGGTCCCTTCAGGCTTAAGTTGGCTTAGAGTTTGTCTTGTTCCTTCGGCCTCCATGTCTGCAATGACTATAGTTCCAGAGGGCATTGGTTGTGAGAGTGTCGATACAATTGTATATGTTTTCCCTGATTTGTTAGTGATCTCACTGTCCCCCACACAAACCCCTTTCTTATTTAAGACATCCATATTCAGTGGCTCTCCTCCCAACAAATGTTGTGAGTGTGTGAGTGAAAATAATCTTTCTGATCTTCTTCTCTCTTTGTCTCGAATTACGGGCTCTAGTATACTCTTCAAGATGTTAGTAGTTTGTTCCTCATTTTTATCCATTTTTGTTTGGATAGCCGTAATAAACCCTTCTACAAAGATCATTTTGCTGTGCAACATTGCAATCACTATAGTCTTGTCTCTTATCTGGCCATTTTGGGTTTCAATCAACTTCATAAAAGGTGCCATGGTTAGAGAAAAAGCTGTTATAAGTTTGGGATCAATTGTGCTGCGACTACTTGATTCATCCTTGCTTTGCTCCACCTGGGAGGCTATTAAATCCTTCAATAGAACCACATCAAGGGAGTAAGGTGTTGCTTTTTCCAAGTCAATCCTTTTTCATTTATTTGCGGGGTTGTCTTTGTTAGTTTTGAGCAGAATGTTGTCTGCTGTCTGTTGCTTATTTTGAGCCTGCTAAAGCACATTGTTTTACAATAAGTCCCGTGGTCGCTGGTTCCAACCGCTTTGAGTCAACTGCGAGCGAGCCTTGGCAACGTCCAGTGGCAAGCTGTACCCTTGAGCCTGGTTCATTGTCCAGAACAGCCTCCCCCTCTGTTATGGTCACTACACCTGGGAGTGTGTCTAACAGACTGCCTTGACTCCCGGCAGCCAAGCGGGATGAAAGACCTGTGCCCTTTCCACCTCTTTCTGTAGGCGTTAGACCGTTGTTCTTAGTGTTCAAATTACTTTTGGTGTGACACCAGTCCCATCCTTGTTTATCGTCTTTCCTGTAATAGTGAAGGCGCTGATTCCCTTTCAACAGAACAAGCGTGATGCCCTGGGGTCTCCAGGTACTTTCCAAAGTGTCTTGAGCCAGATGATTATGTGATTGATATTTGGCATTTGTACCAAATGTGTATGAGCAGGTTGGTATGGCTCCCCTATGTGCCTCCTGGGTACCGTGTTGTGGTTTTGCAGTCCCTACTACTCTGTGATTTTCTATCACACCTGCAGATAGGAGAGATGCAGATTTACTCTTGCTTATGTTAAGACTTGGGAGGTTTATAGGACTTGTGGCCTCCCCCAAGTTGAGTCCATTGGCTTCTGCCGTGGGTTCATGTCTGTTATCGCTCTTTTCCTCACTTAGAGGTACAGTAAAGTCAATGTCGTTTGGGAGCACCATTTCTTGGTATTTGTTCCACCAGTACCATCCCTTCCTTTTGAAGGGCATTTTCATGTGTTGATGTTTTCTTAATTATTGGCACTGTGGGGATCAAGTGAACTCCAGTCTGGGGGTCACTTGAAGGCTGCAGGTGGGGGTTTGGGGCAAGCTACCTTCATCATACTTATTAGCTGTAATGCTCCTCCCAGCATTTCCCAGTACAGTTAGACTATCCTCAAGAGTGGATTCAACCGTAGCTGTCACAAAGTCTGAGTCGTCCTCCATACATAATCGAGGCTTGGAGTCACAACGGGAAACCGGGAAGTATGAGTTTCGGATACAGTTACAATAAAGTTTGAAATTGGCCCCCAAGGCGCTCCACAGATCAAACTGTCAAAGCCCCACAGTCTCTGCGGTGCAGTAATTGTCTACTTGTCTAAGGTAAGTGTCAGGAAGGTGAGTGGAAGGTGAGTGGCTGCTTACTTCTGCTGCTAACTTCCAGGGGTACTAAGTGAGCGCAATAAACAAGCAGAACATGAGTCTCCTGCTCCAGCCCTCACACAGCCCACCAGCCACCTGCTCCTTACTTGCAAGTTCGCCGCTGATCCAAGTCTTTCTTTTTCCCTTTATTGTCCTTTTCTGCTCTTGGGTCCGCCACTTCAAAGAACTGAATGGAGTTTTCGGGTCCTCAGCCTCAGGTCCTCAGCCCAAAGATACGGAGCACGACAGAGCACAACACAACCTCGTTACCCTGTGGAACACCGTAGAACACTTCCTCTCTGCTCCTCTCCACTCCACATCTGCTGTGGGCTGGGCTGATATGCACCAGCAAAGCTGCGTGGGTAAACTGCTTAAAGCTATAGCAGCACCCTGCAGCACACTGTCCGTTTGCAGCCTCTTACGCACTAGAACACTTCCTATCTGCTCCTCTCTGCTCCGCATCCGCTGTGGACTGGGCTGATATGCAACAGCAAAGCCGTGTGGGTAGACTGCTTAAACTATAGCAGCACCCTGCAGCACACGGTCCGTTTGCAGCCTCTTACGCCTCTTACGCCTCTTACGCCTCTTACGCCGTAGAATACTTCCTCTCCGCTCCTCTCCCTGATAGGAGATATACTCAAGTAGAAAACATCTCTCATCAGAAAAGAAATAATAATAATTGTCACCGCCATTTAAATCAAAACGAGACTATGGGCCTCATTCTGAGTCCGGCGCTAACCAATGGCGGTAGTAGCGCCTTGGTCGGCACCGGACCCGTACCGGCAACGCCCTGGTGGAATGGGAAATTACTGCCCTATTCCGAGCTGACCAAGGCGGTAATTTCCCATTCCCCAGGGCCCTTCCCCAATCCCAAATGAGCCCCCATAGGACTCAATGGGAATGGGGAAATTGCAAATAACGGTGACCGTACTTTACGGTTATCAAACAATGCAGATACCACAACAAATACCAGAATCTCCTAAAACTACACCTCACTCTCAATCAATACAAATGTTCTATGTAGAAAAAGTCTTAATACAATGATACAATACAATCTACAGTTGTATTGGCATACAAAAAACATTACTCAAATAATACATTCTCTGATAGGTTCAATAATTCAACAGCATCTGAGGTACTTGACATCCTATTGGCACCCACCCCCCACACAGTCAATGAACAACCAATCAGAAAGTTAATACAAACATGCCACTTTCTCTCCTCATGTACTTTCTGTCCAGTGCTAATTCTAATATATCGAGTATCAAGCCGTATTTCTATCTACCACACTGAAATGGAAAGCTACATGCAATGGCTGGAGGACAATTATCCTACAGAGGAAGAAATTAAAAAGTAAGACGCTGAAGACAATGCACCAGAAGAAAATACAGCACAATCAGGATTTTGTGGGTACATTCTATATATTCATTTAAAATGAGACTAACGATTATATTTAAAGGAACAAATATGACACATCATATAATTTATCTACCTACTGTCAAACTGTCAAATGTTTATACAACCAACGCACATTTTTTAAAGTGTATATCTTCAATTGCTTAAAAAAATTTAAAATATTTATAAACAGATGAAGAAGTGATTCAACTCTCAAGACGATTCAAGCAGCAAGCACCACAAAAAGTGCCCACAAATATAATGATGGATTCCTTAACAGAACTAAAAGCACTATTACTTCAATCACTGCAATCAATGAAAAAGGACATTCAGAATTTAAAACAAATCACGGACAGTACAAATTTGGATAATTGGCCAAGAGAAAAAGATGTATCACGTGCTCCACCTAAAATGAAACGAAACCCACAACCACATCCCCACCCAAATAAACCTGTTTTGAACAAACTTTGTTTGTATATTTATTTACCTTTTTCAAATATGAATCAGCAATGTATAAAAAGTGCTTAAAATGTTACAATAACTATTTACAAACACCACACTCTATAAACTTTTAAAAAAATCTAAATTCATTTTAAAGGAAAAAAATATTCTGTATAGCCGTGGTTACAAAAGAACCCTATGACGCACCGGGGCCGATTCATGGAACAAATGTGCGTTGAAAAAAGTGGCGCAAGCTGGTGCAAGCAGGCGCAAGCGTGAAAAAGGAAGCGCACGCGCACGTCTGCGATTCATGGAAGTCCCTGCATGTGTTTTTCTCGGGATTTGCGCCAAACCCGTGCGTGATGCACACGGGCGCACACGTCATTGCAACATCCCGAATGCTGTGCGCGACGCGCACAGGGAAAGTGCACAATGTCTGCGCACATACCAAAAAGGGGGCGGGACATGGGGCGTAACACACGGAATGGGGAACAAGGCATGAAAAAGAAGGCGTAACTGGGGAAGTACTGTAGGGAAATACACGGAACACCCACACGCACACGAACAACTCGTATTCATGGATTTGAATACGCAAAACAAGCGCACGCTAAAAGATGCGCACAGGCGTCAACACGTCCGCCACAGGAAGGCAGGCGTAAGCGTCCCCGCGCCCAGGATAAAAGCGCGCACAAACAACAAACACGTACATACCGCTATGATGAATGCCCCATTTGTCGCAGCACTGATCGTGGGACACCGCAGGAGGAGGAGAATAGCCAGGGCCTGCATTTTTTCCCCCCAGACAAGCCTTTTTGTGATGCCTGACAACCATGTCTATGGTAGGTATAGGTTTCCACCTCATATCATCCTAGACCTGGTCAGGGAGTGGGAAGATGACCTTACATCACCCACCCTCTGCTCCCAGGCATTGAGCCCCTTGGAGAAGGTGCTCAATGTCCTGCATTTTTTGGCCACTGGGTTATTTCAGCAGGCTACTGCCATAGTGGGGGGGGTCTCACAGGCCACGCAGACACGCTGCCTACACCAGGTGTTGGCAATCATGACTGTGCACCCCTCAGTCCGCAGGCACATATACATGCCCAGAACACACGCAGAAAGGCAGGCTGTCGTCCAGGAATTTTACAGGGTGGCACACTTCCCCAAAGTGCTCAATGCCATATATTGCACCCATGTGGCCCTACGTCCACCTAGGGCCACTCAGCACATCTACCGAAACCGCAAGCACTGGCATTCCATCAACGTGCAGGTGGTATGCGATGCCAAGGGAATCATCACTTCTGTCTATGCAAACTACCCTGGCTCCACCCATGACAGTTTCATATACAGAATGTCCACCCTGAGTCGGGCCCTGGAAGCTGGGCAGCATGGCGACACATGGCTCCTAGGTGAGTACAAATGACCGTGCACATGCATGCATGTCACACACAGACAAATACACAAACCCCAATAATCACAACCATTATCACCTCTCCAGGGGACAGTGCCTACCCTCTGAGCAACCACATGATGACGCCAATACGGAACCCCACCACACCACCCCAGGTAAGATACAACGCTTCCCATATTGCAACCAGGGCCATAGTGGAGCGCACATTCAGAGTGCTCAAGTCACGCTTCCGCACCCTTGACCGCTCTGGCGGACAGATACTCTATGCACCCCCAGTAGTGTGCAGGATTATTGTGGCAGCATGTGTCCTGCACAATGTTGCAACACGGCAGGGTGTACCGGTGGACATGGTGGTGCCCCCACATTCCCAACCACAGGCACAGGCGCTGCCCATGGGAGGGGATAGGGCAAGTGGTGAGGCAGCCCGGACCCAGTTTGTGGCCACATTTTTCACCTAAACTCCCACCCCTGTGGAGTGCACACAGGCCTGGCACATACCAGGTGACAATCGATGATGAGAAACAGAGTCAACTGTCACAACCTTACCACCCTGAAAATGTTGCCATGGAAGTGCCACATTGTGTGCATCCCTAGCTACTCAAACCTAACCAATCCTGTGTGACCAAAAGGTACACATGCAAGGTGTGTATCACACTGACTTGCAAAACAGGCCATGACAATCACTGGTATGTCACACAAAGCCACCAAAACCACAACATGACATGGCAAGCAATAGCAAAAAACCAACACAATAACAATAATGTACACATTGACATGTGAAAAATGCAAAGTGGCGTCAGACAATGATGCCTGACATGGAATCAGATGAAATGACTGACCAACAACCTCCCACACAAAGCAAGTCATACCCACATGCATACAAACAGTTGTAGCTTGAACATAACAATGAATGTCTGTTCACATGCACATTGTGCACAGCAAAATAAACACTACATAATATGTGTGCTGTGTCCATCTCCTGAAACACACGGCTCAGCACACAGCATAGTGACCAGTCATTGTGTGTGATGCACATCCTGTGCATCACATGAAAATGCCAAACTAAATAAAAAAACAAATCACCCATGTACAGGATTCACAAATGGTCATAGATCATGTGCTGCAGGGACACATTGGTCTCTAGAAGACTAACTGTGTGCACATATGGATATGGAAGGGTGGTTGTACATGTTGTGGAGTGCGAGTGTGTGTGTCAGTAGGGAAATGCACTCAATACATGCATGTGCAATCAAGTGACCATCAGTGTCCTCATCACATGTGAACATTGCCCATGTATACACCCCAGCATGTCAAACCACAACTATACCCTCACACCTGAAAGGTAAACACAACACATGAACAGCCATTGATCAGCAGAATACATCATGTACAAAGGATACCACAATTACAATGTCAGGGTGCCTATCACACTGTGGGGCAAGGCAACTGTGCAACAACAAAATACCCCCTCCCTCACATATCACCATAACCCACTGAACAACTGTGCATGGGGTATGTAGCCTTCATCCTTGAAGTTCACCTGGCCACAGGATCACCCTTCCCCTTTGTCTCCATCGTCCACCTCACATGTAAAAAGTGTCCAGCACCCTCAGAGGCCACCTTGACTTGCAGAAACACCAAATCAAAGAGAACTCAAAGCAGGCCAACACAGAAGCCAAGCAAAAAGCCTGCAGGCAGCAAAACAAACCAGAAAAGCCTCCAGTAGATGACTTGAAGTAGCAGTACGTCACACAGCCCAAGTACTAGCACAATGATGGAACAACCAAGGTAGCACATTAAAACAATGTCACAACAGGATGTGTACCATGTGTGGTACATAATATCGAATGATGCACCACGAACTGATGTGTACTGTCACAGCTCCCGTGTACAGGCGCAGGAGTGACCGTGGTCTGGGTGCCTGCAAGGTCAAACCCACACAGGCCTCTGAGACCCTGGTGGGGAAGGAGGGTCAGGAATATGCAGTCGGGACATGCATTGGTATACTGGATAACCGGAATGAGGGGCAGGAGAGGGGAGTAGGATTGACAAGGGAAAGTAGGGAATGCACAAAAACATAATAATCACCTTAACACATGCACAATCAGACCAAACGTGTACATCCTGCACATAGTACCAATTTACTCAAATTGAAGTCAAAGAGAAACTTATCTCTGGGGTGAGTGCTGGCCTCCTGCCTGCGCACTCTCAGGTCCGGTAACATGAGCAGTTCAATGCTGCAAAGAGAGCCAGAGTCACTAATCTGTGCATGCCCATAACACACACACACACCACCATGCATGCCCCAAAGTAACAAGATACTCTACAAACTGTCTGGTGTGGTGCTTCGTACCCATAACTAAGACTCACCCCGTGATCGTTCATACACAGTCAATGCAGTAAGTAATGCGCCGGTGGGTGCGTGGCAAATGTAAGACCAATGTGTCAAGATTCACACAACATCCAATGTTCCCTGGGTAAGCATCCAGAAGCATTTAGCAAGGTATGACTTCAGTACAAGTCATGTTCCAGCATAACCTAAATAAAGTAGGTAGTGCATGTGGCAATTCAAACCTGTAAATGAAATGCACTGCATACAAGTCTGTCCCTCAATGTCTGTCCCTGTGAGCTGCTTCTTTCCCTGTCTTGGAACGCTACATGGCTAATACAACTGCCTCAATGGACCATGTTGGACAAGAGGATATGTGCCACTGCCCCTGCATGTGCCCCAGACAACTTTCCCATCAACTACCCATTACTCCACCAACGCATCTTAGCTGTACTGTGCGCTTCAACACCAATATCTGTCCAAGCTCACCGTCAGTGGTGCTACTTAGCATGCATGTACAACTGTCCTGGTGGACGGTTGGCTGCAGTGTGGCCCCCTTGTGCTGCTCACCTTGCCTGGAGTTCCTTGAAACACGTCAGCTTCTGTATGATGTATAAGCGCAATCCCTGTGGCTCTTCCTGTGCACACATATGCATGTCTGCACCACCGAACGTGGCCAGCTTCCAGACATCCAATGGGCCATGTCTGCTGGGAAAGGTGGTCTGGAGGCTCATCCGCCTGCAGAAAGGGCAGAAAACACATGATTAATACATGAAATTTCCCTGTGTGTGTCTCCTTAGGCATGTCATGAGTGGACCATGTCAGAGACGTACATCTGAAATCACTCCATCAGAGCAACTTTCCCAGCCAAAGTGTGTCAGCCACTGTCTACAGCATGAATTGCATGAAGCACATGTACAGCAAAGATAAGAAACACAGTACACAATGTATAGCAATTAATGCACACATGAATCATGAAACCACCCATGTAGCATAGGAAGAACTGTGGTCAAAATCACCCCTATCATCCCCACTAGGGTTGTCAACACAAGTAGTACTGCAGCAGACATGCCACAGATATGACAGTCCAAAGCCCTTGTGTAATAGGCTGTTACACTTAACCATCCTTGCGAGCCCATGGATAAGGGAAGCAGTAGTGGCATATGTGAGTCAGGACCCCAAGCTGCAAATACATACACGAGACAAGCTTGAAGGGACCAGATGGAACAGCAGTGGATGCTTTCAAAAGCCACAAAGCACCACACTGTCACATGAAAGCACAACAGACAAGCAATTTTAAACTATATTAACTAATTACACTAACTATCAAAAACCTACATTACCTAATTAAACTAACTATCAAATAGAAACTTAACTAACTAAACTAAAAGATAAAGCAAAAATGGCCACATACGACCAGGGGGGGAGGCACCCAGGAGGGGAGAGGTAGAGGGTGCTGCTCAACACCCACATGCGATGATGTTGAGGAAAAAAATAACCTCCATGGGCTCAACGCCTGTACAGCCCGACCTATGTGGAGGACGTGTCACAGGAGCCTGATCACGCCTAGCCGCAGCTTGCCCCTCATCCGCAGCAAGTCTGCCGGACAGGTGAGCCTGGTTCTGTGCGGCGATGACACGTAGGTCTGCATGCAGAACCTCACGTGATATGTGTGCTTCCTCTTGCAAGGTAACATGTTTAACACAGAGATCCTCCTGCAATGCCTGGCTGGACAACTGATGCACCTCCTGGCAAGCATGTAGCTCAGCCGAGATGGCACGCTCAAGCTGCGCAAACCTCTCCTCTGACCGCTCCCTCTGGGACATCTGAAGGACACCCAGAATGTATCTGAGGGAAGCATACTCCTCCCTCAGGGCCTCCATGTGTGCCTCTGCGTGAGCAGCGATTGCTTCACGCAGAGACAACATTTCAGCCTGGCGTGCCCTGTCTGAGGCCACCATGACCAGCCTGAGCATGCGGGCCGTGGACCGTGGCACCTGCTGCTGGAGAAGCACCTGCCTAGTAGGGGAGAGCACGGATTGGGCCATACTCTCCATGCTCACAGCGATGTTCTCCATTGCTGCCCCCTGGCGTTCAGAATTGGCAGTCATGTCTTGCTACCACTCAGTATACAGCGGTTGCGTGCGGCGACCGCGTTACTGGGCTTGACACCTGTGGGACCCAAGGACTGGGTGTCCTCATTGTGTTGGCACCGCCCGCGGCTGCACAACTACATGCCCCCGTCGACATGATGGCCCAGGCACATCAGTGACTGTTGTGGAGGGTGACCCTGTGTCCTGATCCACCACATGCGGAGGTTCCAAGACTGTCTGACCCCTCAGTGCAGGTGTCACGGACAGAGGAGTGCCCACATCAGAATCACTCACCCCTGACATATGGACCTGATGCACATCCAACTCGACATGGACGTCAGAGTGGTCATCAGGGCTGGACTCATTGCCAGCCAAAGACAAGATGGACTGTAGCACATGTGGGTTTTCGTGGCCTACCACCCCACGACCCCCACTTGTGCCGGGTTGCTGTAGTGATAACAACCCTGTGCCTGGCATGACAACACCATTCTCTGGCTCCATTGCGTCATCATCTGAAAAGTAGAGAGAAAAAAGGTCACTACTCATGTTAGAAACACACAACACACACACACATATACATCACATAGACACCAAACACATGAAGCAGACATGTCAGACACAAAAGAGAACCTGCCATGCATGCTGGGTCAACTTGAGATTGCTTCTGTGATTAGGCATGTAGACGGGTGTTATATCGCTTTGAAGTGGGTCGATGCAGTGCAGCACATTTGTATGTTACTCACCATCCACATGTACAAGTACTTCATGATGTGTATCAGAAAATGTGAAGGCAGTGCAAGGTCATCTTCAGCCATCACGTGCAATGTGCATGCAATGGGTAGCATGGCTACAAGCAAACCACCCCTCCACCCAAGTGCAAATGCAGGGATGCCTTGCATGGCATCAAAAGGATGACCATAGAACTGTGTATTGACAGACAGTGTTGACTATCATCAATTGCATCATGCGAGTCAAGTGACAACACAGCAGATGATGATGGGACAGTAAGCAGGACACATGATGAAACCTCAGGAGTACACTCAAGTGTGAAGAAGACACTACACCAGTTGGACAGAGTCATTGGCCATGATATAGGCTGAGGCCTGTGACGCACACAGACTGTCACACCCTAAACATGTGTGCGATGCAGGACTGAGCCACAGTGGCCATGGGAAGGCTGATGAAATGCCATGCAATGTAGGTCACCCTGGACACGTACTACAATAATCATCCAGTCAGGGACACATAGGGGCATGCATGGAATCCACATGGAGCATGAATGGGCACTCATGTCCTGCGGGGCATCTGACCTCTGCACAGTCCAAGTGAGACACCCTGCATCAAGTACAAAGGATGTACCCCACAGCATATGTCTGGCAGATTGGCTGGTGGAAGATAGCACGTACACAGGACGCATGAACAGGCAAGTACTCAACGGCAAAACTGAAGCAGGCAGTGCAAAGGTGAAATGGGGGTGCAGATGGGGGGTTGAAGGGGCAAGGGAGCATGCCTACGTGGAGTACCCGCATGCAGGCAGAGGACACATGCACGTCAGTCATGCTATGACATAGTCCCAGGGCTGAGAGCAAGGTCACCCCAGGCTACATGCAGAAGGGCCAGTGAGCTGGAACATGGACCGGAGGGGCATCCTGGTGACCAGCATGTGAGTAGGGTGCAATAGTGGTGATGCGGACAGTCCCCGTCCGCTCCACATGTCCACCATCCTGAAGAGCAGCCATGCATCAGTGAAGCATTGCATTACTTGCACATCAGAACCATGTACACATGACATGTAGTGGCAGTCATGCACAACACATCACAGAAGTAAAACACACATGTCCTCAATAAACACGCAGCAACACTCACTGGACTGGGCATCAAAGTCTGGCATCTCTCCCACTCATTCGACCGATTCAGGTGGTATGAACTCCGCAACGAGTGACTCGTGCGGAGTGAGGTCTTCCTCCTCAGGTGCAGGCCCACTGCCAGTCACCATAGTCAAGTTGTAATTTGAGGCACGCTTAGCCTTAGCGCTGCGTTTGAGGTCATTCCAATGCTTTTTGCACTCTTGTGCCGTGCGCACCTCATGGCCGAATGCACTCACATGTTCCGCAACTTGCTTCCAGTGGGTATCATGGTGGGCAGCCGTAGTCTGACAATTAGGCCCCACTAGCATGTCACGGCTGAGGTCCCACACGTAGTCCACGAGGAAGTCCAGTTCCTGGTTGCAGAAAGGCTTCTTCCTCGACATGCAGGAGGTCATGGCTGAGTGCGGGGTCCCAGCCTGTGCTGCAGGTGCAACCTTCCTCCTCTTGGATTGTGGCACAGACCCTGGCTGGCAAATGCCGCCCTGATCAGTATGGCCAGTGGCACCGGTGGATTGAGCCAAGGGAGTGGCAGGTGGAGGGACGACCAAAGGCCTGACTTGCATCAGTGGCAGCTGGGTGCCCTCTAATGGACCCTGCGCAACAACATCCACTGTGGCAGGGTCATTGACTGCGACTGTCCTGGTTGGCAGACTCACAACCGGGGTGTTGTTGGCTGCATCTGTCCCTGCACTTGCCAACACACAGCTGGTCGGGGCAGCAGATGACATTACTGCCCCAGGGACACATGACTCGGTCAGGGCAGCCCTGCGTGCACCTATGGTTTGCCTCCTGCCCTGTTGGAAATCTTCCAAGGACTCTTCAAGTGCCAATGCAGCCTGCGCTGGCAGACCCTGAGCCTGGGTGGTGGTGTCCACAGCTGCACCTGCAGCTACCACTACCCTTGGGCCCGTGGCAGTCGATGAAACGGACTGCCGGGTCACACGGGTGCCAGTGCCAGATGCAGAAGCTGCATCTCCCTGAACCACAGGGGGTGGTGGCATGACTGCACCGACACATGGCACAGCATTGTGCACAAGGGGCGCACACCTGCCTCTTCCCCCTCTGAGGCCACCCTGGATACCCTGGAGTCCCCCTACTCGCTGGTCACCCCGGCCACGTCCCTGACACGCCCGCCATGAGGAGTACGCCCAGCTAAGGCGCCCCTCACCTTTGGTGGCCTCCCAACCATGGCACAGATGGAGTAGTGCCGGCACAGATGGAGGAGTACCAATGGGAGGTGTACATCACAATTGTCCTGGGCAATTGGGATGAAGGGGGTGGGATGCAAGATGTTAACAGCACGCCTGCACCTGCAAGGCTGTATGTGACCCCGGTGATGTAGTCACGGGTGATGCAATGCTCAGGCACCCCATAACTGCAGTAAAATGGCGCACGCAACCCCTGCAGCCTACGTGCATGGAATTAACCTCCTGCAGTACGCGGTGGCACCCAGGAACATGAAAAACACGTAAGTGTGGGACACGCAGGCTACTATGACCTCGAAAACGGGTATGCGATACACAGGGGCACCCGCAGTGGGAAAAATAGCGCGCGCAACTCACCGTCAGACTAGCACAATGATGAAAAACACGTGTAGCCAATACCCCTGCCAAAAGAAAAGATACATCCTTGATCCGCTGTGAAGTTGTGATGGCGCACGAAACAACACGAAGTAGCAACACACACGTCGGTCTCCACGAAAGGCACGTAGAGCAAACTGCTGGTCCCACTCACCTTTAACCCGTGCTGAGGGAAACGCCCACGCATGTCGCATCACTTACGCGTGTAGGCCCTTTCCTCAAATTACATGCATTCACTCATGGACGTGTGGTTTTTTCACCTGCTGATCCACTATGCACCCGTGTTGAGGGAAACGCCTGTGCGCGCTACGTCACAGATACGCTTACGCGCTAAGGGCCTTTCCTCGAATTACACGCTGACGTGCAATTTTTTCACATGCGAAATCACTGCGTATCAAGCTGGCCACGCAACAATACAGGGAAGACCATGCTCCTGCCCAGAAGGCCATATGCCTTCCCCCCAGACCCCCGAGCACGCTCCCACCTGCCATCTGCTGCTGCCTGCCTGGCTGCCTGCTGCCCACATGCCCTGCTATTTGGTGCCTGCACGTCAGCCAGGGGTGCAGTTGCTGTGACCACCCCTGCTGGAACTGAAGACTCCCGACTGGGATACCATCGCTCCACAGCCCAGCCCCAGGACCCAGTTGCCCACCCACACCTGCCTCTGGGGTTGCCATGTCAGACACTACACCATCTGGCAACACTGGCAACCCCCAGGCAGAGAGGCAGAGGGCCACCAGCTTCAGTGCCAGTGAAGTTGGTGTCCTGGTGGAGCAAGTCCTGGGGCAGTATGATGCTCTCTTTGGAAGTTTGCGCACCAACAATGAAGGACGTAATAGGATCTAGATGGACATCGTGACTGCCATCAACGAGGTGGGGGTGGCAGTCCGCGAGATCAAACATGTCCAGAAGCGCTGGGAGGACTTCAGGTCCAGGACCCTCAACAAGGCCCGGCGCCTCTTGACGGCAGCGGATGCCAAGGGGTGCCGGGTCCACCTGGCCGACAACCAGAGGAGGGTCCTGGAACGCATACGCCCCGCGCTCCATGTCCAGGTCCTTGAGGGGCAAGGTAAGTGTACATGCATACTGATCGGATGCTGTGCGTGTTGTGGTGTCCCAGGAGTGTGCAGGTTGCATATATGTCTTTGTAGGGACATGTATGGCTGCGTATGTTCAGGGATGTGAACCTGCCACATGTGAATCCAATCAAGTGTGAGACACATCGATGGTGTATTTGTTGGTAAGCATGCTGTGCAAATGTATGTGTGGGTGCACACATGTAATTAATTATGAGTATGTACTGTGGCATGGTTGTGATGTCACACATGGATGCTGGTTCATGCTGCATGTATCTGCACTATGCACATGTGCATGTGGGTGTGCAACACTGACATGTAGAAGGCTGAATACGAGATGTGACATGGATGGCGATCTCATCACTGCGACAGTTGGTGGAGATGTACACATGCATGTACGTCTGGTGGTGTGTGTGTGTGCATGTGTTGTGCACTCCACATGTTTCATGTGACGTCAGGCTCACCTTCAGGTGCTTGTGCTGTTGTTTGTGTATGGACGGTGCTGCCTGGTGCAATATTCCTGTTGATTTGCTCATGTGTGTGAGTTGAAATTACATGTGTGTTGGGGAGTATGATGCCATGTCTGTAGTTTTACACTGCCACTCATGTGCAACTGTGATGTATGTATCAGTCCATTGTACAGTGCCCTGATGCCTGTGTTCTATCTCTCCCTGTCTGCAGCGTCAACTGATGAAGAGGGTGGAGAGGGTGCTGTGGAGCAAAGCGGCAGGGATCGCACCACCAGCCGGAGACGCAAGGCCCGGCTCCCCTCCCACGTTGTCATCTCATTGGGGAGTGAGGAGTCTGGTGCCGCGTCCCAGGCCACAGCTGCCGAGGGTATGTCCAAGAGGCGGAGGTCGGAGGTGGACTCCTCGGTAGCAGAAGGGGCAGCTGAGATCCCACACGGTCCGACGGAGGAAGATGGCATGGAGTCATCTAGGTTGGTGGGGGGTTTGGTGGAGGAGGAGGCTGTGGAAGGGACACACACGGGGTCTGGAGGTGGGGATTCCACTGGTGCTAATGGTGCAGTGCAGGGACAGGAGGCAGCACAGGCAGCCACAGAGGTGCCTGTGTGTAATCCTGTCCCCGATCCTGTGACTGCATCATCCTGCACCAGCAGGGATGCCTATGTCCAGGCCTGTTTTCAGGGAGGGGATGGCCTTCCTCTCCCTGCGGACGTGGCAATCCGGGACCGGGTTGAGCCTGTCCTGGCTGGGATGGCGTTGCGTCAACAGGGCATGCGAGGTGACTTGCAGTGTTTTCGTGAAGACACTGCACGTCATCTCGGATGCCTCGTTGACTGCGTTGACCTACTGGGACGGGTCACCAGGGCTGGATTCCTGCGTATGCTGGACCTTATTCCGACCCCCTCCTTACCTGAACGCCCTATGCGCCAGTCGTCCTCCATGCCATCTTCCCACCCATGTATCACCTGGGTACCCTGTGGAGCTGCCGCTGACCCAGCGGCCAGGCTGGTGGAGGACACATCCCTGCCACAGTCGGGAGTCGAACGTCCAGCAGGGGTGGCCACCACGACAACTGCACCCCAGCCGGAGGAGGATGTGCAGGCAGCAAGAGCCAGGGCACAGCAGCAGCAGCAGCAACAAGGTGGGAGCGATGATGGCTGGGGGCCATCAACATCGTAGGGGCAGGCATCGGCCACACGGCAGGAGGACCCAGGATTGGAAGTGTCTTCCATGTGGCAGCGGTTGGGCCAGGCCATAGGTGCGGAGCAGCGGCGGGCAGAAGAGGCACGGCTCACAATGGTCAGGGTGGAGAACTCCATGCGGAGGGCACTGAGGCAGGGCAAGTGCCTCGAGGCTATTTGCAGGAAGTTGGAGTCCAACATGGCATCGTCCCTGCAAACCCTCTGGGCCATGGAAGAGGACCGCCTCCAGGACATTGAGCAGGAGTTCAATGATGCCTTGGCGCGGGACATCGGAAAGTGAGCCGTCGGACTAGCCCGCCGCCATTGCAAATAGTTTTTAGTGTTAGGTTTCATTTTCGTTTTGCTTTATTTTGGGGTGATTGGACTATGCCCCACACTTTAGCATATAGTTCTTTTCTTAGATAGTCTTTTGGGTAGGTTTCATTCCTTTCGTTGGGCTCATGGACCCTGGATGAACTCGGTGTACATAGTTGAACAGTGGATCATGTGAGGATTTTATTTTATTAATCACCATGGATCAATGGATTTTTCAATTTACGTTTCCTTTGGACTTCATTTGGATGACCGTGAGATTGGACACATGTTTTTTTTTCATCACTTTGGATTGGTTCTTCATAATTTTTTTTATTCTGTTTCGGACATACATTTCATTTCATCGTTTGAAATGTGTTTTATGCTTTCATTTAATTTCATTCATTTTGTTAATAATACATTTTTGTTTCTTACTTCTATGTGTGGTATTCGCTCATTGGGTTTCTGCATGTGAAAAAGTGGATTTAAACAATCACTTGCACCCAGTGTGTGTGTGTGAGGGACATGTTTTGATGTACATAGTTCACTTTCGTTTTGTGTCATGGAATAGCCATTTCAGTGTGGGGTGGATTGGGGACTTCATTGCCTCTCAACACTGGGGTGGCATGCTCTGGGATTTTGGTGCACATGAGGCCCATGATTGGGCATCTTTATGACGAGTTGGGGGGGACATGAGTTGGGGCCTGCTGGCAGGTGCCCGCCAATGCTGGGTGGGTGGGGGTGCTGAGGGACATGAGTCGGGGCCTGCTGGCAGGTGCCCGTCAATTCTGGGTGGGTGGGTGTGCTGAGGGACATGAGTCGGGCCTGCTGGCAGGTGTCCGTCAATGCTGGGTGGGTAGGGGTGCTGAGGGACATGAGTCCGGGCCTGCTGGCAGGTGCCCGTCAATGCTGGGTGGGTGGGGGTGCTGAGGGACATGAGTTGGGGCCTTCTGGCAGGTGCCCCTCAATGCTGGGTGGGTGGGGGTGCTGAGGGACATGAGTCGGGGCCTGCTGGCAGGTGCCCCTCAATGCTGGGTGGGTGGGGGTGCTGAGGGACATGAGTCGGTGATCACTAGTGCAAGGTGACATGTGGGCTGGCTGGAGGGCATTCCCATGGTGGATGGGCTGCCTGTGGGACATGACCAGGGGCGCAGGGTAGTCCCCTGTGGTGTGGGCTGCCTGCACGGACTGAGGAGGGGGTTGAGGGCACACCTGGGAGGACCCACACTGGCAATTCACGTGTGTAACACCCCGCACACCCCACTGGATACACGTACCCCGCTCAGGCAGCGAAATTGCGTGTGAAAGTTCCTGTGCACCCCAGAAATACACGTACCCCGCTCGCACAGGGCCAATCGCGTGTGAAAGTTCCCACGCACCCCAGAAATACACGTACCCCACTCGCACACGGCCAATCGCATGTGAAAGTTCCCGCGCACCCCCGAAATACACGTACCCCGCTCGCACAGGGCCAATCGCGTGTGAAAGTTCCCGCGCACCCCCAAAATACACATACCCCACTCGCACAGGGCCAATCGCGTGTGAAACTTCCGGCGCACCCCTGAAATACACGTACCCCACTTGCACAGGGCCAATCGCGTGTGAAAGATCCCGCGCACCCCCGAAATACACGTAACCCGCTTGCACAGGGCCAATCGCATGTGAAAGTTCCTGCGCTCCCCCGAAATACACGTACCCCGCTCGCACAGGGCCAATCGCGTGTGAAACTTCCCGCGCACCCCAGAAATACACATACCCCGCTTGCACAGGGCCAATCGCGTGTGAAAGATCCCGCGCACCCCCGAAATACACGTACCCCGCTTGCACAGGGCCAATCGCATGTGAAAGTTCCTGCGCTCCCCCGAAATACACATACCCCGCTCGCACAGGGCCAATCGCATGTGAAACTTCCCGCGCACCCCAGAAATACACATACCTCACTCGCACAGGGCCAATCGCATGTGAAAGTTCCCACGCACCTCCGAAATACACGTACCCTGCTCGCACAGGGCCAATCACGTGTGAAAGTTACCACGCACCGCAGAAATACATGTACCCCGCTCGCACAGGGCCAATCGCGTGTGAAAGTTCCCGCGCACCCCTGAAATACACGTACCCCGCTTGCACTGGGCCAATCGTGTGTGAAAGTTCCTGCGCACCCCCGAAATACACGTACCCCGCTCGCACAGGGCCAATCGCGTGTGAAAGTTCCCACGCACCCCAGAAATACACGTACCCCACTCGCACAGGGCCAATCGTGTGTGAAACTTTCCCCACACACGGGGGTACGTGTATTCGGAGAGGTGAGCGGGGAGTTTTACAGAGGTTTTCGTGGTTGGGGGGCTGTATGCTGGTCCACTGGCCTGTGCGCCCTGTATGGGATTTGTGCGCTGTTCATGGCGCACAGGGAGGGGTTGGGGCATAACTGGCGCTGCTGCAGGGTCGCTGCGTGTTAGGCAGAAACCTGTGTAGTTCCCTCTGGGACCACTGCAAAAAGTTTAAGACTACAGGAGTTAGCAGTAAACCCAACTGGTAGCAGTCTGTACCACCCAGATTTACCTGGTAGCTGTGGCTGAGCAGTCAGACTTCTCTCAAGACGAGTTAGGCAGGGAGAGAAAAAGGCAGGGTATGAAACCAACTCAGTACCAACACTTTTACGAAACAAATGCAAGGCAAGCAAGGCAGGGTCTACTGTAGATCACAAAGTTCAGAGGCCAGGCCCACTCGGAGAGAGGCAAGGCGGTATGTCCCAAAAATACCACAGTGGAAATGCACTTCAAGTCTTTGTAGCAAAATGTCACAGAAAGGTTGGACCAGTTTTAGAACGAAAGTTAAGAAGGTCTGGAGGCGACCCAGTGGAAAGGTAAGGATTTAAGAAACCTCACGCTAACCGTTTCAAGGGAAGCCAGATGGACACAGTACCTTGAGAGTGGAGAGACAGCTCCGGCGGGGGCAGTTGTTCCTGGTGGTGGATGCAAGTCGGGGCTTTGCCAGAAGAAGAGATGATCTCGTCGTAGAGGAAAGTTGAAGATCGTTGCACCACCAGGGAAGAGACCAGCCACGGAGTGCTCAGTCACAAGGTACCACCTTTTGGTCGCGGTACAGTAGTTAGTGGCTATCCGGTTGCTGGGGAGCTCAGCACGGGCAATTCGACCACTAGACCTCCTGGAAGCGAGGAAAAAGCAAGGGACTGGTTGTTCCCACCAGTCAGGGTAAGAAGACTCTCCAGCAGGGAGATCTCCTCTGTCATTGGGAAGTGGTGTGTCGGTTCAGCAGGGCTCCACTGGAGGTGTCGTCATTGCAGGTCGGCTCAGCTTTACCCTCGTCGGATTCTTAGGTCCTGTGGCGACTTCTGAAGTTCCAGTCCCAAAAGCCCTGCTTTTATGCAGAAAACCCCCATTCATTCAGCCTAGCTGTCAATCAAACATGCTAAGTGGTGAGCGGGGAGGCTCACCACTTGGGCCAATCATACCGGTGTGCAACTTGAGTTGGCAAGGCAACTCAGTCCAGGGTGCCTAAACCCCCTCCCACACCTCCTGTGGTACCCAGACAGAATGGCACCACTCTGGAGGGCTTCTGTGCAGAAGCCTGCCAAAAGTGGAACAAAGGGCTCAACCTTTGGTTTGGAGTTACAGAGGGGAACACATACGCCATTTTAAAAACCGAGTTCTGGCAGAAAATACCAACCGGTGGATTCATTTAAAACAAATAAACCGGCGGTATGTTAGAGACTAATGTGAAAAACAATGGGAAGAATCCCATAGGAATATATTCACGGTCGAATATAAAAAGTAGTATCCACTGCCACCAGCCAAAACTCGACGAGGGGGGACGGGACAGTGCCCCCTCGAAAAACAGACCCAGGGGTAATCGAATTACCCCTACCAGTACGTCCACGATAGGATGGTTTGTACTGGTTCTGTTAGTAAATGTAGGTCTAGTAAAGCCAATGGTGACTTTACATACCCTGGGAGACAGTAGTCAGTCCCAGAGTATGGAGTCTATGGTGGGGGTCGCCTAGGACACCCCAGTGTTACGGCACGGAGGGTGCGGTGTAACACACATAGGAAAACACATGAGACCCTATGGATTAAAAGACCCCATAGCCCATAGAACACATTAACATTCAAAGAAATACCACAATCATGTCCAAGAGTGGGAGGAAAAGAGTCTCACTCTTGGCAGGATGAAAAAAACAAACTCCAGAAATCCAGCAAAGCTGCTGGGGGACTCACTAGGTTAGGAAATTAAGCCTAAACAGAGAATTCTCCCTAACACTGCGTTACTCTGCGCCGTGCGCAGAAATTGATTTTGGCGCACGCGGCTGGCGCAGACTGCCGCACGCGCACACTGTGCACCACTTGTGCGCTGAATTCTATGAATTACCCCCACCAAGTCTTGTAGCCACGGCTACAAGACTTGAGTGTGATTCTCTTACTAAACCTATCATATAAGAAACAGTAAAAAAAGAGTTCATAAAGTAAACTTTTTGTGCATTGCAGTTTATAATTAATCGAACCTGCAGCTAAGAGTCCCCCACAAGTGGTTGCTGCTGTTACCCGTGCATCCAGAATCCAACCGCCCATTGGCCTACATTGTAGCCGCAGTTACTAATCTAGGGTTAATGTCTTTCTATCTGAAAAAAAAAGAAAACATCATTAGTTCAAGGATAAACACACACACTTTAATAAACACAATTGAATAGACAAGTTTTTATGACACTCATATCTTGTATACAGTGCATCACATGCACAATATGTGATACAACATTCGTGCATAAAACACTGTTGTTCTCTTTTCACATACTAATCATTGGAGAAAAAAATACAACTTGGACTAAAAAAACATTAAAAAGCTAGGTGTGTGCAGTATTTGTGCACAATAAAACTCCACACATTAAAGGTGCTGCCACCAACAATCAGAGCCTTCAAACACCTGCAGCGCTCCATTTCAAGAATCATTCAAAATGCTAGACAGGTTAAAAAATAAGGCTTTCATAAACTGTCTACAAATGTGCTGCTCCCATCTCCAGCAGTACCACAATTATTTGAATATAGGTTTATCTTTCACGCAAGTTAACTGTCCAACATAACGTGCAAATCCATTGGGATGATGAAAATGATACAGCTAAAACACTATACAAAAATGAACTCACAAAACACCATCAATTATACGACTGCACAGAAAACTCAAAACAGCTAAAAGTACATTATAGCTCAAACTGCGTCAGAATTACAACAAATACAATCAAATAAACACTCAGCCTCACTAGCATGAATAGAAAAACTAAATGCCTACATATAAATGCCATTGATTGACAAATCTAATTGTGTAGGTTCATGTTAGAGAAAGTAAAAAAATAGATGAAAAATACATAATCAGAACAGATGAAATAAATGATAATAAGCATCATTTGAGAGCAGTAATGAATATAACTAACACACACACCACTGCAAATGAACAAGTGATGTCGTCATTGATGTCAGCATTGACATCTGAGATGACATCTTTCATGGTCTGGGTGTTAGTGGTAGCAGTGCACAGGGGTGGTGGGGGCTTAGTTTACCATAACTGGCGAATTTCAGGGGTTTTTCGGTTTTAATTTGAAGCATAAAGGGGAGGTGGAAAGATTTTTTTAGTGAAGTGTACAGGTTTTTGTTAGAGCAACTTAACCATAACTTCCCCTCAACAAAGTTTTTTTGTAGTGAATTTCACTGGTTTTTGGGAGGGCAACTTAACCATAACGTCCCATTAACAACGTTTTTTTAGGGAATTGTGTAGGCTTTTGGAAGGTGGAAGGTAAGCATGAAATTGTGGCAATGAAGTTGGTGAGCAGAATATACACTGAAATCATGTGATTTTGAGAGATATGTAGTATAATCTACGTACTTAACATACATTTAACATGGAACATACAGAACCCCCTCCCTATTGATATTGGAAAGGTACGGACTGAGGGCCTGTTTGTGGACGGGGTTGGACGGGATCAACATTACCAAAAGAGGCGGGGGGTAATAGAAAATGTCCTATTGTTTTACACAAAAAGTGTGCAACATAGAAGAAGGACATAAAGTAGTAATAAGTAAATATGGAAACTTGAAGCAGGGAAAAGAAAACAACAAATGTAATAAGCATGTAGAATGAAGTGGATGGTTCTGTAAAAAAAAGGGATGCCTCCAGCATAATCACTTCACAGAAACTCGGCAGCCTTGAATGACAGTGGACGGACGCAGTAGGACGAAGGGAGATTACAGCAAAAGAGTGAGTGCAGATCATTTTTTTATATGCGTGCTGTTTTTTTTTTATATGTGGTGCATAAATAATAATTTCTGTCTGTTGTTTTGACTCAGAAATGGCTAGTACTTTGGAGTCGCTGGAGGAGTATTTCCCGCATGGGGAAATGTCTGAAGACAGCAACAATAATGGTACACATTGCTCTGCATATGCAAAATAGTGACCAGTATTTTAGAGGCATTGAACTTATGTATTTTTTTTTTTTAACAGAGCAGGAAAAAAAGACAGTAGGGTAACAAACGAGACAGAAGAAGACAGGATAAAGAGGATAGAGGAGAAAATGGACATATTGAACGCCAATTTTCAAAGTTTATGGGAGTTTGTGGAGGACTGTGTGAGAGGAAAAGTTCATATCATTGCCCCACCTGCACCTGCCCTGCTTCTCCATTCCCTAGTGAACCAACCCCAAACCTTGAACAGGAAAATAGACATTTTGATGAAATATCCGTCCCTTCTTCCCCTCACAAATCTTCTCATAACCAGCCCGCGTTGAATCCTAATTCCCCCATATTTGTTTCAGAGTCCGCTTCCCCCACTAATTCTTTAGAATGATGTGTGTGTGTGTGTGTTTGAAATGTTTTTGTAGAGTAGTTGTAGAGAAAGAGTTTGTGTGTAGATTTTTTTCTTAAAAAGACGTAAAATATTTGCGAACAGCACACCTGTTCGACCTATCCGCAAGTAATGGAATGTGGGTGCTGTCTAATGTGAAGTAAGACGGATGTGATGTGTGACTGCACCATCTTTTGAAAATGTGCATACATAAACAGAAAGGGGTGTCCAAAGAATATACTACTTCGGCATACCGCTCGGAAACGAGATAATACATGTTCGTAGAACAGACAAGATGTCCGGATAGGGTGTAAATGAGTAAAAAGGGAGTGCGTGAAGGACAGTATAGCGGTCCGTATTGGGCACAGTCAAAATGGTGCCTTTCGTAGGCAAACAAAATGGAGTTGTCCTAAGGACACTGGAACTGTCCGTACAATGAACATAGCATGCATGCACATGCACAGTACAAACGTAAGTATTGCGAACATCGCGCCAGTTCCTAACTGTCTGTCTCACTTGTGTCACACTTTGAAGTAGTTTGAGAACCCGAACACTGTCCGTAGGACACTTGTGCGCATTCGCATGTTTGATTCTTTGCATTTGCTGTCCAGGGGACTTTCATTACGGGGGCGGATGTGTTGAGGACGTCATCTTGTGACTGCACCTACACTGAGCTTGGGGAATAGTTTCCACGGTTTGTGTGCTTCCGCAACAATAAAAAAGAACTTGTAGACACAAGGCAAAGTATTTTAGAGTGTAAAAATGTAATTTCACACATCCCAAACAATAGGCCACCTCAGGAGTTGCTGTGTAAAATGTGTGTAGCACTTTGTAGGGATGAAAACGGTCAGGAGGCACACCCCTGCGCCCCTACAAAAGGCCACACCCCCGAGTGCATTTTCATTGTCCTTCTAGCCACAGCAGATTGAGGTGCATTGCCTTTACTGATGTAGTGACCAAATGGAAACTAATCGGTATGGCTTCCATGGCTGCTGTTGGATTATTAGCCTCTGCACCATCCCCAAACCCGCCACCATCACCACCTCACCAAGGGCCTGCAGAGAGATATATGGGTGAGGATGTAGAGATTGAGAAAGAAGAGGAGGAAGAGAATGAAGTGGAGGAACGCCGCACTAGGAGCACTCGGTGGGAGTCGTGGGTGTGGCGGTTGTTTTCCGTTTATGGGAACGTACCAAAAGCACATGCGAACCTGGTGAAGTGCAATGTGGTGTTGAGTCGCGGGAGATTTGGAGCGTACAGTTTTGGTACGACAACCATGAAGCGACACCTCACTTTGTTCCACACTGCGGACATTCGCAAGGTCGTGCCATGTGAAGAGCGTAGTCGTTTGAGTTCCTCCACATCATCCTCGAAATCCAATCCTCCCACCACAAGAGACACTCCTGTGGGGTAGCGCCTCCTTCCAGCTGCTTCACAAGCCATTCGCAATGCTGTGGACCCTTACCTTTCAAAGGTGACAGTAGTGTGCACATATTGTGACGCAGTACTCTGCAGGGGGAGAGTTTTCGAAGTGCTTTTGAGGAGGCAGTCACCGAGCACCAGAAGATCTGCTCCTTACCTAAATAAAGATCACCCTAAATATTTGTCTGTTCAGTTGCCCTTTCCTATCCCCGTGGCTGGTGTCCCTTCCTTACCCTCCTTTCGCCTCTTCTCCTAGTATGTCGAGTGCTGTTAATCAATGAAGGTAAAAACAACACAAATGACAGAAAAGGCTCTTTTCAGAGCAGCCTTTCTCAGTATAACAATAGAACTATGAAGTGAAGGCCGTAGACCCCTGCGGAGTTCAGCAAAAGTTTGCGGACAGTCGTAGAGGGGAAAAAGGGAGCGTGCAAGCGGAGCAAACGCAATAAAGTGTACGTTGGGAGTAAGTGGCGGCTCTGAAAAGAGCCTTTTGGTGGTGTGTTGTGTGGGTCAAAAACAGTGGATTGGGGAAAACGGATTGTCAGATAGGTTAGTGTGATTGCAAAAGAGGGCGCAATGCACTTTGTAAATTGTGAAGAAACATCTGATTGCCAGCATATGTGAGGGTGACTCCATCTCTGCGGAAAATGAAACTGCTACGAAACAAAAGGTTTTCATTGTGGAAAGAGGACATGCCAACATCTCTTAAAAACGCACACACAGCCTTATAAACATTGCGTCTCGCTTTCTGCATTTGTGGACCAAATGCAGAAGAACGCAACCATATTTGTCTTTGGGCAATATGGGAAAAAAGTATTTGACAATTTGGAAACATGTCCATGAGCTTCGCAAGTCCTTCCTTCATGGCAAATTGCAGAGAAATTCCATATACATGGCCTAAACTGTTTCCTCCACAATGAATGATCAGTATATCTGGAGGCAATCTGTCTGTAAAGTAACACAAAGAGGTACCAAGTCTAGCCATCTCATGCCACGCATGCCATGCCAGTGCACTTCCGCATGTGGAAATCCGAGATTTGTAGATAAACTGCAGCTTTCTGCATGCACCTTCAACCAATGTATCCATGAGTCTACCACAATCCAGATAATCTGTTTTTGAGCATGGAAAGGCATGGCTGTGTGGTATTCTGTGAGGGAGAAGATGGTCTCACTAAAGTGCGCCGGTCAGAACACACCTACTGAACAATCCCTAGCTCTGCTTATTCTCATTTACATGCGGCTCCACCCTTCAATCCCTGGTGGTGATATGTGCTGGCTGCTAACTACCTCCATGTTCGCGGACATGTACAGGATCAGAGCGTGATGACGGTACATTAAAGTGCTATTCCCCTTTGTCCCCTTTACGGTAGGCTCTGAAAAGAGATGTTGCTTTTCATTTTTGGCCACATATCGGTCAGACATGTGGTATTTTATTTATTTTTTTGTATTTTATGTCCTTGCTTTACTCTTGCAAACATTACAGAACCTTCTCTAAAGCAAGCCTTATGTTCCAAAAGAACATCTCATTTCCCAAAGAAGATAACGCAACACCATCTCCTTCAAAGTAATGCGCATTGCTTGGAGCAATGTTATCTTGGCTACAAAAAAACATACCAACTCGTAGCATGAATGCACGCATGCTGCGATTGATGATGCACCTTCTGATGCTTTGATCTGGACAGAAAACAGAAGTGTTGTTCCATTGTACTCTCGGGAGTAAAGCAGAAAAAAATGACTTTCGATGTTGGGAAGATGGTCATGAGTGCTTCAACCAACTGTGCCAAATCTGCCAACAAAGTACGTGAAGTCAGGTATCCCAAGTGGCAAGCACTGTAGTGCAAAATTACCACATGAGGAGTGGTCATTCTATGCATGTCTCTGCAAACGTGCAGAATTGCCGCAGCATTGGCATCAGTGTCAGCGCTCCACACCACCTCCACTCCTCGCACATCAAAATGGTGTGCCACATGCCTACTCTTGGCATAGTGTTGTAAGCTTTGCACAAAAATGTCTCCAAGCAGCAAAACCCTGACCCTTTCCACCGCTGCCATTTTCAGTGTGTGCACCATTTTTCGACACAAAAGAGTAATGTGAACATCTGATTGGCTGATGCCTACAGTAGTCTTTCCATGCAGGATTTGCTGTAGAAACCCGTATGTGACACGCCCTATCAGCAGGCAAGCGTTGCCTACGTGCGGCACGTAACTCTTACCCAGTCCTTCCACCCTTTCTACAGTGCTACCAAAGCGAGTCCCTCATTGGACACTACTAAGCGGGCGCACAATCATCCACCAATCACATAGAACATCGCTAATTTTAACTCCGTCATCAACATTGCGCTCTTCAAAATTACTGTCGATGAACCTTAATGGAAATCGCATACCATTGCAAAGCACCTACTTCAGAAGCTACTGTGCAAGGATTGTGAATTTCTACGTACAGCTCCATGCATGTCCACATGCATCAGTATAGAGTACAGGTGTGTAAATTTTAAGCAGAGTACATGTGGAAGCCTTATGATTTAAAATAGACAAAATAATGCCGGTAAATGTCCATAAGGAACACGTAACACCGCTCCCCCTTTTAAAGTTCAAGATTGCTGATTTGTCATTAAGAAATCGCATGACTGCTTACTGTCTTCTGCATAACCTGTACATACGTTGCAAGCATGCCTATTTAGGAATAGCTCTCAACCATTTTTGTCTTAAAGGTGGGTGAAATCTGCCGATTTTGTTTTTGGCGGGTGAGACGCACATTGGAATAAATGGGCGTGCAGGAGGCTTTGCGGGTGAGTCTGCCCTTTACAAGGCGGGTGACACCAGCCAAAAGCATGTGAGTTGAGAAGTATAATTTAGGGCAGACCTCAATTTTGTATGTGAAAATGTCAGAATTCTGTACTCTGTACTGCCTACAGTAATGCTACTTGCAATGTGATCGTATGAGAATAGTAAGCACTCCCGATTGTGGTGCTGACATGTCCTTCGGAGGGTCTCCCGATTTTTCGACATCATGCTTTTCATTAACAAGTACAAAATGTTTGCCCATCTAGTAGGTTGCCCTATCGCTTACAAACCTCTCTCCTATGCATACTACACTTTGTAAAGAACAAGGCATTTGCAAACCCTTCAAAAATGTAGTTAATTTGAAGAACTGTCAAGTACCATATTGAAAGTAGTATGCAAAGACTGCACAGAGAGAAGTGAAATGTGCACGTGGACTGGGTTGAAATATGAAAGTTCAATACTCTGATGAAAGAAGTACAAGTAAAGTCTGCAGTATCATGACAGCTGCAAACACACAAAGTAATTGATATTGATTTTTAATTCATAGTGAAGACTACTCTCCTGAGAATCAACAGCATCTACACTGCAGACGACATAACCGAAGAAACCTGGTCATCTTGCACAAAAAAGTAAATATAGTACAACATTCATATTGCAACTACTCCTTAAAGAGACTGCGTGGGTTATTTGTTTATTTTGGGCACCAAAGCAAGCAGTCATTTGTAAACCATTGTACCTACAAATATCCATTTATTGAACAAAGAATAAGAGGTGGAATAGCTGACAAATCCCTGTGTGTTTAGTACTGAAATAACATAGGAAATTCTTAGAAGGTTAGATAGTGAAAATAGGTTGCGGTAGCACATTTTTGGCATTTCGGTTATTAATAATGGTTCTCGTCACAAGTAGGGCACTTTGTACTCTCATCTAAAGCACATTGTAGTAGTATACAAACAGTAAAGTAGACTTACCAAATGATATTTAGAGGTCACTGTACGTTGATACACCATGCCAAAGAGCTTCCCCATCACATTTATGCACACATGCACACAGCACACATACATTGGACAACAGACCAAAGTATACTTTTTTTTCTCAACAGACACCAAAGAATGCCTACCAAAAAGCAACTACGTAGAAAGGAACGCAGAATTAGAGCAAATAAAAATAAAGGTGCCCAATGTAAGCATCCACCTATTGTAGAGTTAGTAGAGAATCTTGGTACAAACCAGCTAATGCAGTTGGGTAACATAATAAAAGAAGTCTCAACTACCGAAACTGTACCTCCTCCATCAAAAAGTGTCACAAAACGCAGAAATGTTGTCGAAAGAACGGCTGCCAGTACAGCTAACAATGTTCCTAATTATCCTGATAGTGTAAGAAGAACCCATAGTAAAAAAAGTATTTTAGCAAAAATGTTTCATCACAGAGTCCTTCAGAATTTACTAAGAAGAGGACCAAAATCATCCTCACCACTTAAAATTTACCATAGAAAGTTAATTCTACAAGCACTCGTAGACAGTGCAATCCTTCTCAAAAGGAAGTTGTTCATATTAGTGTTAAATAGGATGAAAGCACTAACAAAACGAAGTATCAAACTCCAAATTTCCATATTTTAATGAAGAAGCATACAAACAAAATCAAACAAACACAATTGCCATCCACAGCAGTGGACGAGGGTATGAGAAAATCAATACTACCATCATGGAACAAGAAACACTGCTTACAAAACTATCTTATGAAAACTCAGAATTACCTCTCGATTCAGCAGAACCACACTGTCCAGTACACAAATGGCCATGCACATCAATGTGTGCCATTCCAAACCAAGCTTTCAAATCTTTACATCAGTTCCTCAATCAATATGTAAAAGGTAAAGACAAAAGTAAAATGAAAGTGCTGCAAAATATAGATATTTGTGTAGTGCAGAAAGACACAGGACTAAAAGGACATTCATTAGCCTGCATTTCTGGTCCTATTTGCAAAAGTACCTTCCATGATATCAAAAGAATATCAGTACATCATTCCAAAGTAAGAAATTTAGTGTACAAAATATACTGTGCAAAAAGTCCAGCTTTAGAATTATGCAATTTAAATACAACTCTTCTGCATGGCACACCCAAATACTTACAAGAAGAAATGGAGCGTATTCAGAAAACGTATTTTGGAAGTGAGAGCCACGTAGAAAATGGAGCAGTTTTAGAGCATAGTAGCAACAATTCTGCAAATAGCAACCTTCTATTACACACATACAGAAAAGAAATACTAAAATTTAAAAGGTCATGGGCTGAAGTACCAAACCATGTGTGTGTATGTTGCCGCAGAACGTTTTACAAAAGGAACACAAAAAAGGTGGACATAGCATACAAAATAGAAAACAATGAAGACTCTAAATGGTTTGAATTAGCTTTGTACCTTTTAGCTGAAATACATATGAAAAATAATCAGGATGGAAGATCCTACAAGCGGTTGTGTGGTTCTGAATGTTTGTATTTATTTCAAAAGGACCAGAAAGGGTTTGGTGACTTGATAGTCACTTTACAGTACTTTCGATAAGCACGAATGTTTGAGGCAAACGGACAAGAGTGATTGTAAACAGTGGTAGCACAGGTAAGTGTCAACCTCAGAAATATTGAGGTCAAAACTCCAAATAGAGGCACATTCCCAAAAATGAGGTAGGAAGGACCTACAATTGAAAGAGCGTGCGCCCAAGACTGAAAATGGTGTAGGCGTGGTGAAAACACTGAAAGGAAAAATGAAGTATTAGTTCCATAAGAAATGAAGGTTTTTTTTTAATCCGACAAGGATTTTTTCCCTCAGACCCAAGGATTAGAAAAGCAAACAGAAACTGAGCGCAATGCACAGTACACTGGTTTGTATCGTAAATATGAGGGTTGGAGAAAAAAATGTTAACTGTCTATTATGCAATGTGGTAAATTTGGAAAAACTGCAACCACTAACACACCTTTTTCTTTCATCACAGAAATGGAAAAAGTGATACTTCTGCCAAGTACGATAACCAATTTCAAAAAAAGTTTATGGATTCTGAACAAAGTAAGGAGTAAGAATATTAGCAGGCATTTTCTATACATGGGAATCTACTTGTCTAATCTATGGTAGTAATATGCTGCAGTGCCTGTAGGCTGGCCTTTCATCTGCGGTGAGTAACCTACCACCTATGTCTTACAACCAAGTTTCAAGGAGTACAGTTCCTATCCACAACCATTGCTGCATATGTAAAACATGGTCCTTGTAAATTAGCTGCTTATAAATTTACTTTTCGGACCACTGTCTGCAGCCATGAAGTGAAGAAACTAGGGCATCAACATAACAACCACAATCCACCACACCCATATTAACTTGTAACTCCACTTCGTGTATGGGCTTTAGCCATGCACCCAAGACTGCAGGGTCTCCCCTCAACCACCTCAGTGATGTGTGGTAGTTGGGGGTATTCTATAAGTGTGTTATCCTTCAGTACCTCTGCCCAGAGGCTTCCCTCCTAGATGTATGTCTGTAGATATTACATGGGATGGGTGTGCAGTGTCTTCCAAGTCTAGTACTTACCCCTTTGTTCTTGGTTGCATGGCCTTAGGCCATACACCCAAGACTGCACGCACTCCCCACAACTTGCAGATCAAAACGCAACACTACGGGTGTGTGCATGGGTGGCACATGTGGCGGTGGTTGTGGCCAGGGCCTACAGTCTTGAAAGTAAGGCCTTCGGCCTTCGGCCAACGGCCATGCATCCAAGACTCTAGGCCCTGGCCACAACTACCATAGCATGTGCCACCCATGGCGGCGTATTAATGAATATAATGATAGCCATTAGAAAAAATAATGCGTTCATGGCATGTTGTCAATTTCAATGTTCCCTAACACCACACGTGTCCTTACAAATCTAACATTTCCCCCGGCATGTTTGTCAATTTCAATGTTGCCTACCTATACCCGTGTGCTTTCAACAGTTAAAATTTCCTGTCCACTACATGGACTAAAGTGTTACACATTTCCTGCCCACTACATGGACTGAAGTGCTATCGTTATTACCCCCCACATTTACTGTACGTACAAGGTGTCCATAGAAATTACATCATGATGGCCGAAGAACAAATGCATAGATCACCCATTTCTTACTGTCTGAACCTTTCCCAATGCTCTGTGACACAACAAAATAGGTTAATGAAAAAAGCATGTGTACGCTGGTTGTTTCTCCACTTTCCGTGGATCCAAGATGTCGGGCGCATCCAAACCATCTGACGCAGAACACATCTCGGAGCAGCCAATGTGCAGAGACGTCGCGTGTACGCAGTCATGACGGCAGCCATTTAGCCAATCGGTTTCTTGTTCGTCGACCGAACAGGGAAGTGTGACCGCGGAGCAAACATAGATATCACTAATTATTTCAGACCTACTTTGTCATAATTATAAAAAAACGTACTGCACGTATGGTGACAAAATTTACTAAAGCACGCTTTCTGGACCAAGCCCCTGTACCTGCCGCAGATTTCATCAAAATCCGTCCAGCGGTTTCACCTGTCGCCGTGCGCAAAGTTTTTCCCCCATTGAGTCTATGGGAAACAAAGACATTTTGGGACCCCCCCTGGGCGAATTCTCACCAAACTTTATAAAAAAAATCAGAGTGGCCCATATACTTTTTTTTCCAAAGTTTGGTGAGGATTCGTCCAGGGGGAGCGGAGTTATAAGCCGTCCAAAAAGTGCTCTTCCTATGGAAACAGCAACTTAACCATAACTTAGCCATGTAATTACATGGCCACGTTAGTGGCCATGTAGTTATGGTTAAGTTGCTGTTTCCATAGGAAGAGCACTTTTTGGGCGGCTTATAACTTCGCTCTCCCTGGACGGATCCTCGCCAGTCTTTGCAAAAAAAGTATTTGGGTCACTGAATTTTTTTGCAAAGATTGGTGAGGATTCGTCCCGGGGGGGCAAAGTTATAGGGGGGGCCCCAAAACTTTTTTTTCCCATAGACTGAATGGGAAACATTTTTTGCTCGCGTCTACAGCCCAAACCGCTGGACGGATTTTCACCAAATTTGGACCAGGAACAGCGGCTTTGTCCCGAAAGCGTGTTTTTGCAAATTTGGTGAAAATCCGTCCAGTAATTTTTTTTTAAAATGACCAAAAAGTAGGTAAAAAAAAATGAGTGATATCTGTGTTCGGTCCGCGGACACACTTCCCTGTTCGCTCCGCGGACAGGGTCCTGATTGGCCAATCGGCTTGCATGATGTTCGCGGACATGCAACGTGTTCGCTGATTGGACGGCGTGGAGCGTGAAGCGCGTCAGATTTTCGGTAGCGCCCGCCATCTTGGATTTGCGGTCGTCCGTGGACAGCGCAGTGAAACTTTGTTAAAAATGTGTATTTAGTAGAGTGTGTTGGTGTGTAGGAGTGTTTGGGGAGGGTGGGAGTGTATGAGATAGGATGAAAGTTCTGTTTTTATGTGTTAGACATTCTTTTTGTGTTCGATTTGTCTGCGGACATCACGTGTGTTCTGAAATGTTCTAAATAAACTGAATGGGGGGTGTTCTGAGGACTCAATATGTGTCCGTTTTGTTCGCAAGCAAACTGAAACTGTTCTAAGAACACTCGCAGTGTCCTGAAATGTTCGCAAATAAACAAGATGGTGGTGTTCTGAAGACGTTTCTAAGAACACTCGCGGTGTCCGGGGAATGTTCGTAGGGGGTGTCCTGAGGACGCTGTCCGTATTGTTCTCTGTCAAGTTGAATGTGTTCTTAGAACACTCATGGTATCCTGAAATGTTTGCAAATAAATGAAATGGGGATGTTCTGAGGACACTGTCCATATTGTTCATTGTCAAGTTGAATGTGTTCTAAGAACACTCGCAGTGTCCTGAAATGTTCGCAAATAAACAAGATGGTGGTGTTCTGGAGATGCTTCTAAGAACACTCGCGGTGTCCGGGGAATGTTCGTAGGGGGTGTCCTGAGGACGCTGTCCGTATTGTTCTCTGTCAAGTTGAATGTGTTCTAAGAACACTTGCGGTGTCCTGAAATGTTCGCAAATAAACAAAATGGGGGTGTTCTGAAGACATTTCTAAGAACACTTGCGGTGTCCTGGAATGTTCGTAGGGGGTGTCCTGAATGCGTAGTCCGTATTGTTCGCTGGCAAGTTGAATGTGTTCTAAGAACACTCGCAGTGTCCTGAAATGTTCGCAAATAAACAAAATGGGGGTGTCCTGAGGACTCTGACCGTATTGTTCGTTGTCAAGTTGAAAGTGTTCTACGAACTATCGCGTTGTTCTGAAATGTTCGTAGGGGGTGTCCTGAAAACGCTGTCCGTATTGTTCGCTGGCAAGTTGAAAGTGTTCTAAGTACACTCATAATGTCCGCGGACATTAAAAGTTTCCATAGACCATAGTTGAAATGTTTGACTCTATGGATGTGATATGCTGCGGTGGTTGTTGCCAGGGCATAGAGTCTTGGGTGCATGCCCATTTGGCCATGCACCCAAGACTGTATGCCCTGGCAACAACCACCGCAGCATATCACATTCATATTTGCTTATAACTTTGGGTGAAAAACAAATGTATAAGGAACAAAGGTATTAGATACTATGGATGTGATATGCTGCTATGGTTCTCCTTATTATTGTATACTTACTGTTTGGTCTAGTAACGGGAGTCCATGTTTTTCTTGTTCATTTCTGTGATAAAAGAAAATAGCATGTTTGTATTAGTATTTTGTAATGACTTATTACATTGTATGATCAATATACTTTTTTTTTTGGACCCTCATATTTAGTAGATTACAAATCAGAGTACTGTGCAATTTGCTCAGTTTCTGTATCTGTTGCTAAAATCATTGGGTCTGTGGGAGAAAAAAAAATCCATGTTGGATTAAAAAAAAACCTTTTTTTGTTATGCTACAGTTTATTTGTTTGTTTGTTTTCAGTGTTCACTTGTTCTTAATGCTTTATACTTTGGCTTGTTGTATTATATTGGAGCAGTAACATATTATTTATTTGTTTTGATATTATAAAATTGTGGAGCAGTTACATACCAATTGGCGTATTCTAACTGTCTATTTTTTTGATATATTTTAGTGGTATTGATTTATCTATTTGGATATTGTTAAATTTTGGGACAGTTGGCGTATTCTAACTGTGTATTTTTTGGTCTAATTTAGTGGTATTCATTTAACTGATTAGTTGTTGTAGAATCTTTGAGCAATTAGATAGCTTTTGGAGTATTCTAACAGTTTATATTTTTTAGCACAAGTTTACTTAGGGTTTAAACACAGTTTAGTTATCGAATTTTGGTTTTAAGAACATCAAATAAGCGTTTGTAAGATTTCCTGGTAATCTCTGCTTTAGAGTAATGGTACTATCATTACATTCAAACCATCCACATTTCTTTTTTATATATGCAGTGTAGTGCCCTGAATTAGTTGTGGCTCCTGCGTGGTAGATTATACCTATTGTTGTGAAGGTTTTCTTACCAAGTGATATTTGACCATGTGTGAATCCAGTCAGCCTGCAGTTGTTTTTGGTACCATCTGCATTTTAACATAAAAGCATTAGTATTATGTATTTACTATGTGTTTGTATTACTAACGTGGAGCGATTATCTTAATTGCAGGTAGAGCATAATCTACCATGGTTTGCATTTTGTACAAGTCGCTGAAATGGAATGGATTCACAATTTGGTATTGATATATATATATGAAGCGTTCATTGGGGATTTCTTCTTGTGTCACATTGTTGCAGAGAGTGCATGTATGTTTCCACATGTATGAAATCTGAAAGATTTCATTTATAGGTATGTTTTTGTTTTCCAGTACTTGCAGTAAGTACATTAGAAATTCTTGTGGATCTTCCTGTGAATTTATAGTGAATTTCACCATTCCAGCACAGTAGTCCAATTGTTGTCTTATTCCAAAAACACTATACGTGTTGTCAGGATTGTTTGCTGCATTTCTGTGAAGTACTAACATTTGCAAACACAATGGGTCTGTACTGTGTAAGTAAATGTTGTCAACAATTGGTGGTAATTGAAATAGAATATTCATTGCTACATTTGCGTAGCAACTTACACCAACTATATTTGAGAATTTAAATGGTCCAGGTAGTTCTGTATCTAACTGCTTCTTTTTGGAGTTTGTTTTCCTTCTTTAAAGAAGAACTTGGTTTACTTTCCCTAATTGATTCTTTTTTGCTTGTGGTACTTGATGAAGTATTAGTTTCTTTTACTCTATTTGGAGGATTTGCAGTGACATCCTGTTGCATTTCTGTTTGATTTATTTTTCTTTTATAACGTTTTACTTTTTGTGGAACTGAATATGTGTTTAGGTGGGGGGTGTATAGTGAGCGAAGTCTATTGTATTCTAAAATGCAAGGAATATCAGCGTTTATTTTACTTGCATCAAAGTTGATTAGAAATAGACCGTCAAGTGTACGTTAGCGTGATAGTGCTACTTAGCTCATGCCTTCTTTAAAGACTGTGTTACCAATATCTATCATTGCTTTGTCTAGGGTAAGACTTTGTGATTTATGAATCGTGACTGCGTATGCAAGAGTTAGAGAAAATTGTTCTCTGCGTATCCTTTTTACTTCGGAAAGTTTGTCAAAGAGTATATTGACAAACTGAATTTTGTTGTGACGTGGGTATGTTTGAAAGCCAACAACTGTACCCAGTGCTCCATTAACTAGTCCTTGGTCCACGTCAAGGTTACGTTTAAGCATTACTCTGTAATTTAAGGATAATTTTAATATCTTTTCTAAGCCTGCTGTGTTTGAGATTGATTTTTCTAAACTATTTAGTCTTGTTGTCGCTTGGTCACACATGGGTAGTGTCATACCATGTACATCTAGTTTGTCTGTGGCGCTAATTTCCATGATTGGTTGCATTTCTTTACTTAGCATGATTTCATTGAATTTGAAACAGCTTGCAAGAGTTGGCATTAATGCCATACAATTGACATTTTTGTGGGCTAATTGTTCCATAACATCTGCAGCACATGCATTATCGCCATAAAGTGCTTTAATGTGCCGGGTTTTCAATATTGCTTCTGCTTCTTTAGAAAGTATACCAACTCTGATACTTTTTAAAATGTTGGCATAAGTGAGATCTGCAGATTGCCGCATGTTTTCTGTTAATTCTCTGTATTGGACATGTTGCCAAAGGTTGACATTTCCAATGCTGCCAACAGTTTTACGGCAGAGTTTGTGTCCTAATGTTTTAAAAATAGGCTCACCTTTTACTGGTGTTAATTGAAGCAGATCTCCAAAAACAATAATGTGTTTTCCTGCAAAGAGCTCTTCATAGTATTGTTTCTTGTAATCTGAGGTGAATCAAAGCTAACATCAGGTTGGAGACCATGCTCACTTCATCTATTAGTAGCATTTTCATTTGTTTCAATACTCTGCGTAATTCCATTGTAGCTTCTGCAGAAAGTTTGTAATAGTCTAATTTGTTCTGGTGTTCTACTGGTAATGGTAGTAATCGGTGTAATGTAACACCACCTATGTTGTAGGCAGCTAAACCTGTGGGGGCAGTGACAACAGCTGACAGTTTGTTGTTTGTCAATTGTTGAAGGAACTTACTAATGATTTTGGTTAGGAATGTTTTGCCAGAACCAGCTTCACCACTGACGTACAGTAGTATAGGTTTATAATTATGGCAGGAACATTCTTTATTTATTTTCATGTTTTACACCATGTGCAATTTGTTTTGTTACTTCTTGAAAAATGCTACTTTGCTCATTGTTTAGTTTTGATTGTAGTATAGTTAAGTCTTCCTTATCTTCATACTGACACATTGTGTTTTCTACTTCTATCATAGCTAATTCTTTCTCATTATTAGTGGTTCTCCCAGTGGTTCTTGGCTTCCTGTTACAGAAGGTTGACTACTGTCAGGGTTGTCCTTATCTAGTTGGGCTTGGAGTTCTTCTTCGTGTTGCTGTTCATTGTGCAACATTTTTTTGTACTGTGTAAAGTTTACATCAGTTATAGTGCTTTCATTTGCTTTGAAAGCATCCTCATATGAGTCATAGTTATCTAGTAATTGTTCTTCTTTTCTCCATGGTTTGAAGAGTTGTAGCAGGGACATGTAATATACTTCTTTATGTTGAGGAGTCTTTAATGACAATTTGATATGATTACTTAAATTTGGTTTAGTGAGTTTAACTAAGCTGCCTTCACAGTTTGTCACTCTATCTTTACCTTTTTTTCATCAGGTTTCATATTATTTTTGTATGTGTAGTTTTGGGCTATGTGGTATAGACACATGTTTTCCAAAGTATTACTTCTGTTTGGGTAGTATGTGTCCAATAAATAGTTTTTTAAAATGTCTTGGCTGTTGGGATCATGTTTGGCTATTGTTTCTATATCTTCATATGATTTTAGAACTCTGTTTCTAGATTTAGCTGGACCAAGACTTAGCCATACTATATTTTCAGATTTACCATACAATGCAGTACCAGTTAAACGATCAGCTGCCTCATATGATCCACATTCTCTATGGGTGAGCATTTTTATGCCCAAGCTGTATATTTTCTGAGATACTGTTTTATCTGATGACAGGTCATTCCAGAGGTCTTGGAGCTCTGTCTTTTCTGCTTTAGTTAATTATGCTGTGACATATCGTGCAACTGCAGTAGAATTGTCTGCAATGTACTGCACATCTATGTTTGCATGCCATAGGTGGGCAATGATTGCATTATAATCATTGATATTCTTCTTTTCTTTTTATGTAATATGTATTTTTAGGTGACTTACCTTTAACACTATGTCTAACTGAAGACATGAGGTTGACCTGTATTTGTAACTGGTCTAGGGAAACCAAATCGGCATTTGATGTAGTAGTTCCCTTTGTTTTTGTATTTGCGACGACAATATTTTCCACATTTGTGTCTTTGAAATTGTAAAATTTGTTCATGAAGATCACTATTTGTGGCTTCTGATGGAATTTCACAAGTGACATATGTTTCAATAAACTGTAAAACAGTGGCATCACTGTCTTGACCAAATTTAGGAGCATCTTTAATCCATAAAAGCATGTGGATATGTGGTGATCCTCTGGCTTGGTATTCTTTTCTCCAAAAGAAGTGTTGCACTTCCCCAAGGGGAGGAATAGTTTTATTACAAATAAAATGTAGCATAGCAATGAAGCGATGGTGAAAATATCTTGAAACATTAACAGGATCCAAAGAACAAAGTTCTCCAGGTGTTAGTATATCTATGTTTGTTTTGTTTTTATTTGATATGCGTAGGAAATCATGTAAATCTTCCAATGCATATTCTGCACAACTTAATGTAACAAACCAAGTGGGTGGGCCAAGGTTTCTAGGTTTCTAATCATAGAGCGTACATCTCCATGACGTCGAAACCAGTACTCTTTAGTACCACGCATATTTGCTAATAGATTTGTAATATTTGATTGTAAAACTTCATCCTTTTGTTGCACTTTTTCTAATAATTGTGTAGCTGTCATATTTTGAAAGTGTGATCCTGATTTTAATATGTGTGCAACTCCGTAACATAAAGTTGCTAGTTCACTTTCAAAGAGTAGGTGGAATATGTATTCCACATTTTGTCTAAATCTGGGATCTTCAGAATACATCCGTAATGAGCGGTATTCTGAAGCTGATATTTGAATAGGTCTATCATCATACCTTCCTCCTTTGCCAGTAGGAAAGAGTAGAGGAAAAGCATGTGCTTCTATACTTTTTTCCCATATGCTGATTGGCGATCCTTTTGTTTGACGCATTTGGTAAGTTTCCAGTACATCTTCTACGGTGTCATTACAGTGCAAAGGATGAATTGTATAATGGTCTAAAGTATTTGATATAGTAGCAGGATCTAGTAGCTCAAATTGACCAGCTTCTTGTGTTTCTTGAATTATTTCAGTTGTATCTTTCAAGTTTTCTTCCATATTAATTTCTTTGTAATATTCATTATTCTCTTTAAGATATTGGACGGCTTGTCTAACTTTATATAAATCTACCAGCTGTTGCCATATTTTTTTGTCTTTTGTAGGTACTCCATTTACTACGATAATTAAAGATTGCTGCATTGGACGTTGCACTCCTAGAGTGTGCACATTTTCTTTTAGATCTAGTGGTAAATAAACTACTTTTCCACGAATGCCTTTTACCAATTCAGAGGGAGGTAATTTTGCTGTTTTTTGTTGAAGGCGTATTATTGCTTGAAATGGGTGTACTATTTGAATTATGATGCTCTCATATAAATTAAGTTGTTATAGGGGTTTTGGTACTGGGTATAATTCCAAATTATTTGTGATAGCACGTGAAGGAGTTTGGTTGTTGTCAAGTTTTGTAGTGCAGTAACTGCAAAGTATTAAGGGCTCAGTTATTTCATATTTGTTTTCTGCTACAAGGTAGAGAGCTAATTCAAACCATTTAGAATCTTCATTGTCTTCTATTTTGTATGATAAGTCTACAGTTTTTGTGTTACTTTTATAAAAAGTTATACGGCAACATACACATACATGGTTTGGTACTTCAGCTGATGTACTTTTAAACATTAGTATTTCTTTTTTGTATGTGTTTAACAAAAGGTTGCCATATGTAGAATTGTTGCTTAATTGGTTTAAAGCTATTTCATTCTGTAAATGGCTTTCACTTCCAAAATATTTTTTCTGGATATAGTGAATTTCTTCAAGTAGGTCTTTTGCTGTACCATGTAGAAGTATGTTATTTAATTTTGCTAGTGCTAAAGCAGGACTTTTAGTATAGTACAGTTTATAGACTCGATTTCTTATAGTTGAATGATGTGTTGATATCCTTTTGATATCATGGAAAGTGGTTTTACAAGTAGGTCCTGTAATGCAGGCCAATGAATGTCCTTGTAGTCCTGTGTACTTGCGCACTGGACAGGTATCCATATTTTGCAGTAATTTAATTTTGATTTTGTCTTTGCTTTTTACATATTTATTGAGGAATTGGCGTAAAGATTTGAAACATTGTTTGGGAATGTTACACATTGACGTGTATGGCCATTTGTACACTAGAAGTTCTGATTCAGTTGAATGGAGGGGTCATTCTAAGTTTTCAGGGCATATTTTTGTAAGGAGTACTTCTTGTTCCATTATGGTATTACTCACTTTTTCATAACCTCGACTACTGCTATGTATGGCAATTGTATTTGTTTGCTTTTGTTTGTACGCTTCTTCATTAAAATATGGTTCTGTGCTCGTAGTGTGATTCCATTCACCTTCGCAGATACTTACGAAGTTCTTTCTGTTGACATTTTGCTTATTGAGAAGTCTTTTTTTTAATTTAGTTATTAGTTTTGTTAGTGGTTTCATTTTGTTTAACAGTAAAATAAATAACTTTCTTTTCAGAAGAATTGCACTGTCCATCAACGCTTCTAAGATGAATTTCCTACGATAGGTTTTAAGCATTGAACCTGATTTCTCTCCTGTTTTTATAAGATTTTGAAGGACTTTGTGACGGTACATTTTGGCTAAAATACTTTTCTTGGTATGCTTACTTTGCACTATATTAAAATTTGAAGAAGTAGTTTTATCTGTAGTGATGGCTGATTTTCTGTTAATTGTTTTTTGGTTTGTTTTACATTTTGATAGAGGTGGCAAAGATTTTGTACTTGAAACTTCATGTGTTTCACTAAATGACTGTATTAGCTGTTTTGTTTCAACTTTTTTTACAAATTCTGCTACAGATGGATGCTTATGTTGGACACTTTTATTTTCATTTGCTCTACTTTTGCGTTGCTTTCTACGGACTTGACTTTTGGTAGGCATTCTTTAGAGTCTGTTGAAAAAAATAAAGAAGATATGGGTTGGGGTGTTCTGCAATGTATGTGTGCTGTGTGCATGAGTGTTTGAGTAAGATGATAAAGATGTATGCAATGGTGTGTGATTGTGCATTGGGAACTACAACTAGTAGGGATAGGTATTCTTGAATTTATGTGTTACTAAACTGGGGTTCAGATGACAAAGAAAAGTAAGCTAGTGGTGTGGAAAAGTACAAATAGTAAATCTAATGTATACAATTAAAACAGTTGTTTGTTCTATAATATGAAAATTGTAGCGGTTCAGTTGCGTAATTTATGTGTCCAAAAATAAGAATATGTGGGCCATTCTGGCTGTAAATCGCTGTTTAAGACATGGAGATTTTTGGACAAAATGGTACACAATCTCTATTTTTTAGGCACCAAAATAGCTTGTATTAATGTTATAGTATGTTTGATTAATAATACAAATATTAAGGTGATATTCTACTTACTTTTTTCTTAAATTAACAGGTAACTTCTTAGTTCTTCTTTGTTCTTCGAATTTGGCTGCTTCTTTTCAGAAGACTGGTCTTCACTGCAATTGTAAAAGCTTCAAATTAGTAACTTTGTTTGTATATAGCGCTGTTTTTAATTTAGATATTTATTTTTTTAATTGAAATCCTCAGTGCCTTCTTTAAAACCGTTAAACTAATTTATTTACATAAGATACATTGCATCAGTTCAGTACATATGATATGTTCTTAATGAACAAATTGTATTGAATGACTAACAGTAGCAAAAAAAAATATCTTTACTATGTCTTGTGAAATTTATAATATACCAGTGAATACCACTATTTCTAGTAAGCTGTTCTAGGTAATAGCACCTCAATGTCATGTCTAAATTAAGTAAATAAATAAATAAATAAATACCAACAAATATGAAATTGTATAAGTATTTTTTTAAAGATTTAAACGTAGATTGTGCTTGCATGCAATTTTGTTTGAATATATGTAGTCTATATATTTCATTTAAAAAATGTTAGTTTAACATGATTTGAGTGTGTGTGTATAAAGAAAGTAAATAGTATAAGGGTTTATAAGTGATAGTTGATTTTAGGAAATTGAAAAAAATACAGTAAATTCATTTTACAGATTACACAAGCTAAAAGTCTGTTTGAAAATGTGTTCATCTACTGTACAGAAAATATGCATACCTGAAGTTTGTGTTCATGCATATGGATGTGCATGGAGCTGCAAGTAGAAATCTTGGAGACTTGTACTGCATTTCTTGCAGATGGTGCTTGCCAATGATATGACACTTGTACTCAGAGAGATTCACAGTACATTTGCAGTGCTGATCTAGAGATCTTGAATGTGATTGGTGCATGGTCATGTGATTTTTTAGCTACATACAATGAGGGAATGGCAGAGAGAGTGAAGTGGAAATGGTAGAAGTGCTGTTCATGTTACGATATGTCCGCGGACATGACAGTAGTTCGCGGTCATCAGGAGTTACATCTGGGGATTTTTGGGTTCAGAAGTCATGCAAATGAGAATAAGCACTGAAAGGGATTGGTCAGGAATGTTTAGTGGGTGTGTTGTGCCAGGAGAGAGTTTCTCAGATACTCTTTTTGCTGAGAGAACAAAAGATAGCTATGTCTGTGTGTTTCCGAAAACAGATTGTTTGGATTTTGGGAGATTCGTGGATACATTGGTTGAAGGTGCATGCAGAAAGCTGTGGAGTAGCTGTAGATCTTGGATTCCCACATGTGGAAGTACACTGGCATAGAGTACGTGTAATTAAGTGGTTGGACTGGCTACCTCTGTGTGCTACTTTGGAGACAGAGCAACATCCAGACATAATTGTAATTCATTGTGGAGGGAACAGTTTAGGACATGTGACTGGAATTTATTTGCAATTTGCTATGAAAGAAGGACTTGGGAAGGTTATGGACATGTTTCCTAATTCTCAAGTGATATTTTCACGGATTGCGCAGAGAAAAATGTGGCTTTGTTCTTCTTCATTCGGTCCACAAATGGAAACAGCAAGGCGCAATGTTATTAAGGCTGTTTGTGCCTTTCTAAGAGATTTTGGCATGTCCTCTTTTCACAATAAAAATATTATGTTTCGTAGTACATACATTTTTCGCAGAGATGGAGTCCATCTTACTTATGCTGGCAATCAGATTTTTCTGAGAAATGTACAAAATGCATCGCAACCTTTTTTGGAATTACAACAACCATTTTGAAGTAGGTGTTAAGAATTTATCATTTTTGACTTACAAACACCACCCAATGGCTCTTTTCAGAGCCACCACTTCTTCCCAGAGAAAATTGCAATGTTTGTGATGGGGTAGCACCCAATTTTTTAAATGTTCGCAAACTGTCCGCGGACTTCTAAAAAATACAAAGGGCCCTGCTTCATTTATTTTCACTTCTATTTTTTAACTGTGAAAGGTGGCTCTGAAAAGAGCCTTATTTTTTTGATTTTTGATATTTTGTATTTTTTTTGGTTTTTTATACATGACACACTAGGAGAGGAGGGGAAAGGAAGGTAAAGGGGGGGGACACCAACCACAGGGATAAGAAAGGGCGAGCTGAGAGAGGAAGATGTAGTGTGGGTTTTATTTGGGTAGTGAGCAGATCTTCTCGTGCTCTGAGACGATAGTCTCAAAAGCACTGCGAAGTCGCTCCCCCCTGCAGAGTACTGTGTCACAGTACATACATACAACTGTGACCCTCGAAAGGTAAGGGTCATCAGCATTCTGTATGGCCTGTGAGGCAGCTTGAGGAAGACGCTGTCCCGCAGAGGTGGTCCTTGTGGTGATAGGATCAGAAACAGAGGATGAAGTAGAGGAAATCAACCTGCTACGTTCTTCGCAAGGTACAACCCTGCGAATAGCCCCAGAGTGAAATGACCTAAGGTGTCGCTTCATAGTGGTGGTCCCAAAGCTGTACTTACCGTGCTTCCCGTGACTGAGTATAATTTTGCACTCATTGCAGGTAACACGGTTCGCACGAGGCTTAGGAACATTACCATGAATGGTAAATAACCGCCACACCCAAGACTCACGCCTAGTGAGGTTAGTAGGGTTTTCCTCTACCTCATTCTCAACATCCTCTTCTTCCTCCTCCGCATCCTCACTCCTGCTCCCCTCTTCAGGCCCTTGGGGAGGTGGTGGTGGTGGAGGGGGTGGGGGTGGTGCTGAAGCAGGTGCAGCACCAGGTGGCAGTTCTGTAGCCAGGGATGCCATCTCGATGGTGTAATCAGCAAGTTGCTGGAGAAATAGCTGTGCTCTGAAGAATAGCCAGAAACACAATGAGAATAAGCTCTAGGGCGTTGTCTTTTATAGGGGTGCTTGTGCACAGTTCGCGGACATGCGCGCTGTCCGCGGATAGATCGAACACAAAAAAAAATTTGAAAAGTTTCAAAAGGTATGTAGAAACTCAGGATTACTATGTGGGACTTGTGCCATGGTGAGATTTTATTAAAAAATTATATGCATTAATTGAAAATGTACTTTTAATTTGTTCGGGGACCCGAACAGTGTCCGCATTCAGAACACGCGATCAGCGTGGGTGTGGTCATATGATCCGTTCGCGAACAAGTCCGCGAAGGAAGCGCATGTCCGCAGGACACCAAATGCACGGAGATTGGCTAGCGCATGCGCGTTGATGTTCTATGGATACTGTTCGGGTCCTGAACTAATTAAAATTGCGTCACACGTGAAACGAACATTTAAGGACACTGCGTGTGTTCTTAGAACAGTTTAAATTTGCTATCGAACAGTAAGGACAGATATAGTGTTCTTCAGGACACGTTCAATTTCGTTTATGTACGAACATTTCAGGACACCAATTGTGTTTTTAGAACATCTTCAACTTGCTAGCGAACAGTACGGACAGGTATAGTGTTCTTTAAGACACCTCCATTTTCGTTTCATTACGAACAATTCAGGACACTGCGTGTGTTCTTAGAACAGTTTGAACATGCTAGCGAACACTACGGACAGATATAGTGTTCTTTAGGACACTTTAATTATTTTTTTTTACAAATATTTCAGGACACCGCGTGTGTTCTTAGAATAGTTTCATCTTGCTAGCGAACAGTACGAACAGGTATAGTGTTCTTGAGGACACCTCCATTTTCGTTTATTTAGGAACATTTCAGAACACCTGCACTGTCCGCGGACACCTACATTGTTTAAAAAAAAAAAAATAGTTACAACACAATATAAAAATTAAACTTTATTTAACATATATTAATAATTTATGACAGAGAAGGTGAGGCAGAAACAGAAACAAAAACAGGAGAATTAGGGGTTTCATCATGATTGTTATTAGGTGAAGAAGGGATGGAAGTCTCATCAAAACGTTTTGGGTTATGGAGAGGGTTTGGGGATAATTGACTGGGATATGGTGAGGAGGGACAAGTACATGTCGGGCAAGGGTACAAGGTTTTTGGTTTAAAACGATCTGCCACAAAAGTTTTCAAATTATTAAAATTAGTCAACAATAAATCCATTTTTTCTTCTATACTGTGAAAAGTGTTATCCATAACAGGTTTTTCTGAAGTATTTTCTATTTTGGTATGCTCTGTACAAAAATATATATATATATGTTAAATGTATACAAAATAATAATTAAATGGTTTATATTATAAAGTGTTTACCATTAGTTTCACTATCTTGTGACATTTTTTCATGTGGGAAATGTTCCTCTAGCCATTTCAGAGTACTAGACATTTCTGTGAGAGAAAAAAAAAAGATAATATATTTTTTTATCTAATACAGAAAGTTTATAAATATATGAATACAATTAAATACACTTACTATTTCAGGTAAGATATGTCCTATGTACTCAGTGGGTCTGCTCTTGTTCTCAGTTCTGTTGTGTTTGTGAGGTAATTATGTTGGAAACCAATTTATTTTCTTGTGGTATATTCCATTTTAGAACATAGTGCATTTAAATGAATGGTTAGTGTGTTGTATATATGGGTTACATTTCTTATGTATTAGTACATATAATGTGTTTGTGTGCTTTTTTTTTTAATTTGTTAAATGTTCCTATGTTATGATATAACAATCAAACATACCCCCTGAGAGTTTTTCAGGTAGTGGTACTTTTCTTCGAACATGTCCGCGAACATTAAATGAGTTCGCGGACATCAAGTACAGTAGAAGAGATTCAGTCAGTTCCATATGATATGTATATAAAGTGAAAGTCAAATATTGTTAAGTTGCACTACTAAAAACCTATGAAATTCAGTGAAAAAACTTTGTTAAAGGGACGTTGTGGTTAAATTGCGCTACTAAAAACCTATGAAATTCAGTGAAAAAACTTTGTTAGAGGGACGTTATGGTTAAGTTGCGCTACTAAAAACCTATGAAATTCAGTGAAAAAACTTTGTTAAAGGGACGTTATGGTTCCAAGTAAAAACGAAAAACCCTTGCAATTCGGCAGTTATGGTAAGCTAAGCAACCATAACTCGCGCCACCACCGTGCACTGTTAAGACTAACACCCAGCCGGAACGTTTTGCTGGGGACCCGAAAAAGTTTGCTGTGTTTATGAACCAATGCCGCCTGCACTTTTTATGCAGACCTGGAGCCTTTGCAAACGATCAAACCAAAGTAGCCTTTGTATTAACATATCTCAGCGGCAGTGCAGCGGATTGGTCAATTCCACTAGTCAATCAGGATGACCCTATTTTTTGGGATTTTCAGGGTTTTCAAATGAGCACGGAAAGACTATTTGCCCGGCACTCCCAAGGACAGGCCCTGGATTACGAACTTTTGTCCCTACGACAGGGTAACCAGGACCGTTTAACCTACATCGCAACCTTCAATAGGTTGGTGGTGGAAACTGGATGGCCCGAGGTAAAACGGATTACGTTATTTCATTGAGGACTTCGAGGAGAACTCAAAGATGTTTTGGCTCAAGTTGTGAACCCACCTCAACACTGTGCTGAATATATAGACTTAGTGGTCCAGTTAGATCACAGACTTCAGAACAGAAAGGCCGACCGAGCCAAGTTCGAGAACCGGGTGTTGGTTAAACCCAACGCTACCCCCAAAAGAGCAGATGCCTCAGAACCCATGCAAATCGGAGGGGTTAAAGGAAAGAGAAAGGAGACAGCAAATGCAATTGTGTCTATACTGTGGAACTTCGGGACATTTTCGATGGGATTGCCCTGTAAAACCACCCAAGAAACTGGTAGGAGCTGCTGATAAAAGCCATATGGAGTCTGACTCGGGAAACGACCACGCCCGACAAGCGTAGAGGTCTGCTTGCCGAGCTTGAAGAAGGATACTCAGACCTCGCACTTTATCATATCAGTGGTCCTTATAGATCCAAGGCAACCATCACGTATGCACGCAGTAAGGGCATACATTGATACCGGGGCCATAGGAAACTATGTGGACCACGAATTGGCTTCTAGGATGAATCTACCTCTCTGCAGAAAGACCACTTCGGATGTCATCACCACAGTTGATGGAACTGAAATTGCCTCTGGGCCTGTAACTCATTCCACCGCAGAGATGAAACTATTGGGTCAGGATGGGCATCGAGAGACTATTGTGTTTGATTTAATCAAAGCCCTGCAGTTCCAAATAATACTGGAGATACCTTGGTTGGAAACACATAATCCTTGTATTGATTGGCGAGAGAAGAGAATAATCTTCCCGGATTGTGCACATACTTGTTACCCGAAAAAACACTTGAACGAAGGCCTGGCCACAGTCGCTACTCCAGTCGTGCAGTTACCTCAGGAATATCAAGAATTCCAGGATGTTTCCCAAAAAGAACAGGCAAACACCTTACCACCTAACAGATCATACGATTGTCAAATCGATCTCATACCCGGTGCACAACCTGCATGTAGTAGGATCTACGCCCTTACTGAACCTGAAGACCTTCACCTACGACCATACTTGGACCAATACCTTGCCAATGGCTTCATTCGTCCGTGCCAAAAAAGGAAGGTGACCTCAGAACGTGCATGGACTACCACGCATTGAATCAGATCACGGTTAAAACCGATACCCATTGCCTCTGATTCCTGAATTACAAGACCAAGTAAAGGGCACTTGCATCTACACTAAATTAGATCTCCAAGGAGCATATCATCTGGTACGTGTGAAGAAAGGCGACAAATGGAAGACTGCTTTTCGCACTAAGTATGGGTTATTCGAATACCAGGTGATGTCCTTCGGGTTGTGCAATGCACCAGAAGCTTTCCAGTATTTTATGAACGATGTCCTTAGTGAACTCATTGACGTCTCTGTTGTCGTATACATAGACGATATTCTAGTGTACTCCTCTTCAGAATCAGACCATGTGAAGCATGTTCATGCAGTCCTAGAGAAATAACGCCAGCACACGTTATATGCAATATTGGAAAAATGCGTTTTTCATGCTACGGAAATTGAATTCATTGGATTTATCCTGACTCCAAAAGGAGTCCGAATGGACTCTCGAAAGGTGGATGCAATTCTCAAGTGGCCATCACCCAGTTCAGTTAAAGGAGTACAAAGCATGCTCGGATTTGCTAATTTCTACCGCAGATTCATTCCGGATTCCTCACATGTTGTACACCCTATCACAGCACTCTTGCGAAAAAACAAACTCTTCTTGTGGAGTGAAGAAGCTGAAAATGCCTTCCAAGAGTTGAAAGCGAAATTCACGTCTGCACCTGTATTAAAGCACCCACGCCCTGAACTTCCATACATAGTTGAAACTGATGCATCCAGTTTAGCCATGGGAGCTGTCCTGTCCCAGAACGATCCTGAAACTGGTCAACTTCACCCAGTAGCATTTTGGTCCAGAAAGTTTTCGGCACCCGAGTTAAACTATGCGGTTACCGAAAAAGAGTTATTAGCCATCAAATCTGCCTTCAAGGCTTGGCGACACTATCTTCTCAGTGCCAGGCATACCATTACTGTAATCACCGATCACCGGAACTTGCAGTATTTAAAAACAGCCAAGGCCCAATCATCACGCCAACTTCGATGGGCATTGTTCTTTGCCGAGTTCGATTTCATGATCACTTATCGACCAGGCTGTAAAAATGGCAAGGCAGACGCCTTATCCCGAATCGGGATGGGAGAAGCATATGTGAACCCAGAACCGGTACCTATAATTTCAGAACAAAGAATTCTTGGCATAACTACTCTACAGACACTAGAGGATATTCAGGTAAATATCCAACAACTCTTCAATCCAAGAACCCTGCAGGACTGGGTAAAGAAAGGCCCGGACTACTCAGTCATAAATGATCTACCTTATTATCAAGGGCGACTATTTCTGCCACACAAGGAACTACAAGAACTAGTCATCTCCAATTATCATGACACCCTGATGGAAGGGCACCCAGGTATCGCAAAGACTGAAGCTAAAATTAAGAGACAATTCTGGTGGCCCACCTGGCGAAAAGACATAAAGTCATTTGTAATGTCTTGTGGCATTTGAGCCCAAAACAAAAGTCAGAAGAAAAAACCAGCTGGACTTTTACAACCTTTGGATATCCCGCCTACACCATGGCACACCTTATCGTTAGACTTTATTACAGACCTACTTCCATGTAATGGATTTAACACCATTCTAGTTATTGTGGATCTTTTTTCCAAGATGGCCCACTTTATTCCTTTAAAGGGATTACCTTCTGCTTCAATCCTGGCCAAGGAGTTCCTCAAAAACATTGTTCGCATACACGGATTTCCTTCCATATTGGTCTCTGACCGAGGTAGTCAATTCATTTCACATTTTTGGAAAAAATGTAGTCAATTGGCACAAATCGACGTGAGGTTATCAACCAGTCACCACCCCCAGACCGATGGTCAGACGGAGAGGACCAACCAGACTCTTGAACAATACCTGCGTTGTATGTTACACCAGACTGAAGGTAATTGGAAGGACATTCTATGGATTGCCGAATACGCATACAATAACTCTGTACATTCTGGAACTGGGCAAAGCCCCTTTTATACCATATACGGGCACCATCCTCGAACCTCAAAACTTGACTCACCTCAACACTTAGAAATGCCTGCAGTGAACCATCTGCACGCTACTATTACACAAGCATTTAAGGAAGCAACTGAACATTTGAAGCAAGCGAAAGAAAAATACAAGAAAAATCTGATCAGCATAGAAGTGATGCTCCACAATACCAGATTGGGGATCAAGTTTGGTTGGCCACAAAACACATACCTTTAAAGGGAACACGGACCTTTAACCCTAGATATTTGGGACCTTACTCTATTAAGGCGATTATCAACCCGGTGGCCGTCAAATTGGAATTACCTGCTAGTTTGCGGATTCACCCCGTCTTCCATGTGTCGCTTCTGAAGCCAGTACAACCTGGAACAAGACTAACCAAGCCACCTGACCCCATCCTTGTAGACGGGGAACCCGAATTTGAAGTTAAAGTATCCTGAACTCCAAAATGGTTAAGTCAAACTTTTTTATTTAATCGACTGGAAAGGCTACGGACCACAAGAAAGGTCATGGCAACCTAGTGACCACGTTCATGCACCTCGGTTGGTGAGAAGATTCCACCGGAATTACCCAGACAAACCAGGACCAAGGGGAAGAACGGCTTTAGGAGGGGCCTTGGGGGGGAGTGCTGTCATGATGCCTACCCCCGGGCATCCAGACCAAGTCCAGCAACCCCAGAAGCAGGCATCATGTTACCCAGAGAAAGCCCAGCAACCCTTGTTAGGGGATATATGGGTACAGTCCTGGCGTCTATGGCGGCAGGCTCATATGTGGGAACAGTCCTGGCGCCATAGGCACCAGGCTCATATGTTAAAACTTACCTGATGCAGACCATGCTGCAAGAGATACAAGGCCATGTGAGGCTTGGAAGGGACTACTTTACCTAGGGACTATTTTGTTACTCGGTAGTGGTTGTGGAGGAATACTTACCTGGGACTACTTTGGAGACTATTCAAACCACGCCCGAAGGACAGCACACGCTTCGCGTTATTCTGCATCCTGCAGCGTAACGATCACTGTGCCTGCAGTCCGCATCCAGCCTCGTGCCACGCATGCCTCGAGTCCAGAGCGCCTAGAAAGAAGGGAAAGAAGAAGAAAGGTTAGAACAAGAACATTATTGGGTTTCTTACCTGATTCCGGATTCATTGCACCTTTGAACAAGAAAAATACTTTATTTTAAACACAGCGCATCGCCAGCAGCAGCGCCGCGCCATACTCACCATTCCTCGCAGCATCTCTACGATCCGGCGCTGTCTCCATCATTAAGTTGCCGCATTCCAGCACCTAAGGGGGACAAGAAAACAACAAGGTGAGTCGAGGGGAAACAAATAAGGACAATCTTTTGCCACCATATACTTACCTGATTTTACCACCGGAGGTATTGTTTACCAGCACGCCAAATCTTCTTACGCCGCACCTGTAAGAAAAGAGACAGCAGCGAGTTAAACTTTGGCATCATTTAACGGACAGTGTGAGATAGCACAGACTCTTACCTGAACGCTTTCAGCTGCCACAGAACTATCTTCTTTTGGGTCTAAGCTGCAAGACATACAAAGGAATTGGACAAGAGTGATTATTCAGACATTTTTGAACTCTTTAGAACTATATACTTACGGCCCTTCGCCAGGGGTTTTGGAGCCAAGATTTGTCTAGAACTCTTCCAATATCCTCAAGCCAGTGAAGTAACTGGCCCTCAACACGCCCCTGCATTCCTCACAGGATGGAGAGCTCATCATTCAAAACTATAAGGTGAGCTTTATGAACAGGAATATCAGAGGTGATAAATGGGGACGCAGTGAGGGGCTATTACTCAACTCCACAGGTGTCTAATTCCCTTTCTCTGCCTTTAGGAGACTACTTCTACAGGTCAAGCAGACGAAGCGAGGTGGGCCAGTCCAGTCAGTCATCTCTGCACTACGCATCACGTTTGTGGAGACCGTGGCTGTCCAGTTCCGCCGACACCCCTGTGGGAACAAGGTGAGCATAACACATCTTAGAAAGTCTGCTGTTTCTTTGCTGTTGTATACATTGTCTTTCTGGTATATGTTCGATGCTAGGAGGATGTTGCGCACAGGCGATGGGTACATTAGGACGTAAGGTATATGCCCCAGACAAAAGCTCCAGTGAATATGTGCTGAAAGAAATCCTAGTAACCGACCTAATGGCAATTGATATCTCCGATAGTGATTCAGGAAGTATGGACGTTGAGACGTGGAGTAATTCGTAGAGTGACTAGAAGTAGTTTAGCGCTTGGCTTGGCCCAAAAGGAGGGTTTGTCGAACGGGAAATCATATTGTACCCTCTTGATCGAATATATTGGCCTAAGCCCAGTCGCTCTACGAGGAAATCCGCGTTGCAAGGTCCTGATCTTAGATCAGCTTTAGCCGCCATTTTAGGTTCATCCACCATTTTGATTCTCACTCCAAAGTCACCCTGTGTTCTAAGATGGTGGACAGTGTTGTTCTGCTTGTAGCATGGTCGTCTTGACCTCCACATATGAGTTCATGCTCAAACTGTCCGCAGGCCAAATGTTAGGGTCATGTAATGAGACCTTGGGCCTCATTACGAGTCCGGCGGTAACCGAGGCAGTAAAACCGCCTGGTTACCGCCGGACTCGTATTACCATTCCGCCTCCGTGATTTCCCGGAATTACCGGGGCATTACAACCCCGGTTTCCTGGGAATCACGGAGGCGGAATGGTGTTAATCCCCATTCCCATTGAGTCCTACAGGACTCAATGAAAATGGGGATCATGGAAACACCGGCAGCATCTCGTAATGCTGCCGGTGTTTCCTCGTCCGCCTGCAGGCGGGCGGTGTTAAACCCGCCAGGTCAAACCTGGCTGGAACATCACCTCCCGCCTGCAGGATTTGGGATCAGGCGGTCTGGAAACAACAGTGGTGGCGGGTTTACCGCCACCGTTATTTCCGGACCGCCTGATTTGTAATGAGGCCCCATGTCCTTCGTTGACCTGTGGATAGAGGATTACCTGTACCAACGATACTAATCCATGAACCTATATTATTCACAATATTGTTTGAGCATTTGATGTGAACACTTGTTTGACTATATTGCATGAGAATATGTACGAAACTTAATATAGAATCCAAAGACACACCGTTGCTATTGTAAACTATTGGAGAATGTATTAAGGATAATCCGTAAATGTATAAATGCATAAATTAGGAACGAACTCGGCATGAACCCCTAGCCCAAGGAAATGGTTAATCTGCAAGTGGGCTGAACATCAGATTACATATTGTATAAAAGACACGACCATTCTGATGTACAGTCCCACTCACTGCTCATACCGAACAGGGCTGGTATTCGCTGTGTTGTACTGAGGGCCTGATAGCTATCTGTTGCTTTGTTCTTTGAAAATTGTTCAGTTGTAGAATAAAGATCTGCGTATCTTTTGAACTTGCATTTGGTGTATTTCCTGACCTAATGCTGTACTGGTTGGCGATACAGGCTCAATACGCCACGTATTGGTATCCCGGGCCCCCTCCTCGCCCCCATGTCAAGTTGGAGATCCTGGCAGCAGGCACTAACGTGATGTCATTGATACTACACCGGCAGTATGTTCCGGATTCGCCCATCGACCCGGTCGGAACCACTGTGCATGCCTGTGGTCGAATATTTGAGGTTGGTGCTGAACAGCGGCCCTACTACAAGTGGCTCCCTGCCTGGAGATTCCCCGGGCTGCAACCCACCCATGACATAGCCCTGGCGCGGCACTCGAAACCCTGGGGTACCTCGCTCTAACAGACTTCTATCCTGGTGGGCAGTTTATAACTCCACAGACATGGAGGCCGGGCCATTCAGGTTCGGCATTGGAATATTTGCAATTCGGTAGGCTCCACGCAGCCTTCCGGACTGCTTGGCCAGACTTCCCTAACGAACCCCCAGACTGCATACATTGGGGGGTTGCATACATTGCAATCATTGCATACATTGCTTACTCGGGTGGCGCCCGTGCGGTGGTCTCTTCATCATACAAGCTGTTGCTGATGGGTGCCCCGGCCCGACCCTCCAGAGCCCGTGATAAATGGGCAACCCAGCTGGACGTGGAGCTCACCGATCCCTTATGTGGGAAAATGTACTCATATACTAACGGAGTCTCCCTTAACTTTCGCTACTGAACCATACAATACAAACTGTTAAATAGACTGTACTACACTCTGCACAGGATCTCTAAGTTTACTCAAACCACCCCGCAATCTTGCCTTTGCTGCGGAGCGGAGAGCGCTGATCACCTACACATGTTCTAGGAGTGCCCAAGGCTGGCGGAATTCTGGGTAAGATCCTAGAGACACTGTCTCAAATCAGTGATGCTGTTATTGACCCAAACCCAATGGGAGTTCTGTTTGGGGTGTGGGAGGCTGAGGGGGCTAAACATATGGCCACATTCCTAAATGTGGGCTGTATAGTGGCCAAGAATTGTGTTCTTCAGAGCTGGAAGAATCCCTCTCCCCCCACAATCCAGAACTGGCTAAACCTGCTCACTTGGTCTCGTAATTGTGAAGAGGAGTACCTTAGCATGATCACAACTCGCTCTCACCCTAAAAACATTGGGACTGCTTTCAACAGTTACCTTCATAGCCTTGAGGGGAACTCCTCCGAGAGTGGTACCTCCCGGGCCTCTCATTGACATGCTAACGCCTTATAGTGCATTGTGATGTATCATTCCCCATCTGTTGTTAAATCATTGTCTCTTTCCGCAACTGTACTCACCTATGCATGTGTTGAACCCACTGATTGCTTTGATGTATGTGTTTGCTATATGTCTCTGCCAATAAAAAAAAAAAAAAAAAAACTTGGTTCAGCCTCATCATGAAAAAGAATTCAAAAATAATATCAGTACATTGAATATATAGCTACAGAAAATTCCCAACATCAAGACATCTTAAAACATATTCTCATTGACACTTACTATCCAAACAGAAGTCCTGCTTTAGAAAACATGTGCTTGTATGAATAAACACAAAACTACACATACAAAAATAATGTAATGCCATACAAAACAGCTGGCAAAAATGTAGTACTAAATTGTGAACAAAGTCTAGTAAGAATTTGAAAAGCAAGTGTAATTAACTGTTTAAAACAATCTTTTAAATCTTCAGACCACAAATAAGTTAATTAAATGACCTTATTTAGAGAAAAGAGGAAGAATTAATAGGTGAATGTGATACATTTGAAGCTGCATTTGAAGCAAGTGAAAGGGTTCTATGTCATTTCATTGACACCCGTTTTTTCAATGGGTGTTATTTTGAAGACTTTTTGCATAAAAAACTCATTGAATGTTTTTTTTTATTATTTTGGGGGTCCACCCCAAACCCACATCCTCTACTTCTCTACTTATTTGTTGTTATTCCTGACTCCCAATCCTTTATATGCCGTTTCCCACCTCCCAAAACATTTCAATTTGTTTTTTCAGCAAAAATTCTTCATAAAAACACCTGCCGAAAAATTGGGTGTCGCTGAAAGAATGTTGTACCAGTGAAAGCACCATAACAAATGACATATTTAAACAACAAAAAAGACCTGTTAGATGATGAACATCATCAAGAAGAAGAGACACAAAGAGAAATGGGTAAAGAAGACCCAAAGGGGTTCTTTAACCCAAACCATCAAGAAGCCAAGAACCACTCAAAGAACGACTGATTCAAATGAAACGGAAATAGTTGAAGTAGAAAATATCAATACAAGCAATCTGAACAAGATTTGTCAGTGCTCATATCAGTTAAATGATGAACTCATCTTTTAATGAAATGTCACTGAAGAAATTGAACAAGGATTAAATCATGACAGCAAACATGCAACCAAAATATTGACAAACCACTGCACTGTATATAAGTGGTAAAGTTGGTTTTGGGAAAACATTTCTAATTTAAAAAAATTAAATTTAGAAGAAATAACAGACAGCCTTTCAGCTGTTGTAACATAATTCACAGGCCAAGCTGCTTACAACATAGTAGAGGTAACTTTGCACTGACTACTAGTACTCCCAGTTGAGCACCAAAACAAATCAGGATATCACAAATCATTGTCTGTAGCTGCATTTGAAGTATGTATAATTAATTACAAATAACACTCCTTCTAATAGGTGAAGTTAGCATGGTTTCCAATGTAATGCCTACTTTAATTCACCTAAGAATGCAAGAAGTTCTTAAGACCGGATAAGAATAACTCTTTGGAGGAAACTGTGTCCTTGTGTTTGGAGATCTCCTACCCATATTCCAAATATGAGGTTATAGAGAATGCCTTACCACCCTCAGTAGCATAGGTAACGTTAATCTATGGTGTCACTTTTGCTACAGACAAGTTGTACAAAGTATGCATTAGTCTACAGACCCAACATATGCTCAAATTCTTAAGTGCATAAGAATCTGAATACTTTCTGAACATCAAAATCATCCTCAAAAAATTAGGCTGTTAAAGAAACATTTTGAACAAATTACATAAGGTCCTGACATAATGGAAAAATAAACACAACAAAATCAGCAAAGTATGTGTTTAACGCCCCCCCTTGCAAACTCTGACCAATTTAATTACATAATTCGGAAAAAGGAAAGGCGACCCAAGGTCCATATCAACAACACAGAGCAGCTAGAAGTGCCTGGCATGACACTCCCCGTGTGTCAACAAGCAACAGCACACTTAAATAATATAGATAAAACTGTAACAAACACAGCTGGATTGGAAAAGTAATAACTCTCTGCTTAAACTGCAGAGTAATACTAAGGCACAACCTTGACGTAGAACTAGGTTTATTTAATGGAGCAATGGGAATAGTGGTTGGCTTACAAACATATCAAAATGAAAATAATATCTAATTTGTTGTCATCAAGTTTGACAAACTGGAATAAACTAAAACAATAAGAGAATGTTTCCTACTTTTTAAAGGTATGTACGCATGGAACAATTTTGTCTCTCTATTAATATGCTGTAACAATTAACAAGTCGCAGAGGTCTACTCCTCCACCATGCATTTCAAGACATTGGCAGCGCAGTCTTCAGAGAAGGTGTGAGTTACGCAGCACTCTCAAGTGTTTATACATTCACAGGTCTACTTTTTACTGAACATCGATGCAAACAAAGTTGAAACAGAAATGCCTTGCATCCTTTAATACAACAGACTACATGCACTGTACACTCAACATTTGAATATGTACCTGCATATGAAAAAAGAAACCCATAAAAAGACAGTAGCAAATGAAACTCCATCAGACCTCCCCATAACCCCATTAAAAAAAGGAAACAACTACAGCAACTTAAATCCACTGCATCCCACATTTGCTGGTCCTTTCACATTTCAGAATATAACTGGAATGAATTGCTACACAAATGTAGCAATCAATCTATCATTTTAATGTCCTCCAACTGTGGACAATATTTACTTGCATGGGTCAAAACAGCTATCTTTACAACTCCTCATCCTACACAGAAATACCACTAACAATCCTGACACTATCTACAGTGTACCAGGTGTGAGACAGGAATTGGACAATTATGCAACAATTGTTAAAATGGCCATAAATACACAGGGGGATCCCAAATAATTCCTCAAATGCTTACTAGAGTACTCGAGAGAGAGAGAGAGAGAGAGAGACAACATCCCTGTAAATGGGAAGTGACCAAATTGATTCTTCAGACCCCTATTATAGGCCAGGGTCACTGCCAATGTAAATCCTACATATCATCCCGCATGGCCATGGCAGTGGCCAGATAGTTTAGGGGCATGCCTAACACTTCAGCACCCCATGACAAAATGAAAATCCACACTCACTTGACCCTATGTATGACATAATAAAGAAACCCACCTATCATTTCTTGTGCCCATGCACACTGGAGGCCAGCCCCACTCCCAACATCAATCCCACATACCATCCCTCATCACCATGTGCAGTGATCACACTGACTCTTCAAAACCCTTAATACAGGTCCGTCCACTGCCAACGCCAATCCCACATATCATCCCTCATCGTCATGGCCAGTGGCCAGATAGTTTAGGGAATGCCCCACACTCCAGCACCCCATTACAAAATTATAACCCACTCTCAATTGTCCCTATCTATCACATAATAAATAAACCCACATATCAGAACATGTTCATAGCCACTGGAGTCTTCCAACAAAAAGAGGGACACCAGGATTGGAAGCACTGTGGTTGATCCTGGTTAAACCATCAACAGAATATTAAATAAGAACTGAGTGATATACATCCTTCATACAGGGGACCACACAATAAGGAATCAAAGGAGAGAAAGAATACAATTTGCTCCTTGCTTTTTACTTCAATCAAATTAGAAAATGTATTAAGAATCAAGAGTAGAAAAATTATTAATCTCAGTTAAACCTACAGGTTGATAATTGAAATTAACCTTGTAGACAATTTTGTAAAACCATACAAAAATACAAAAATATAAACAACTGTGAACCATATTTAGCAATAGCAGTTCAAATAACTGTAGGGCATACAGAAAAAATACTATGAATACAATACAAATGCTAATTCATAAAAACAGCTCATTTGATAGGCAGCTTTCTCATTTCATCAAAACCTAATAAGAACACTTACCCAACATGTTTCAATCCTATCAAGCCATTCTATGTTAATTTAGGAAATTCTTCATGGGATTTCTCTGGCTATTTTTCTGTTTGCATAGCGTTTAACCTTAACAAAAGATGTCGCTCAATCTTTGTAATTCTGTGGTCATCTTTATCATAAAACACATATGAACAGCTTATAATTAGTTGTTCATTGTAATTTAGAGAATAAAACGAATGAACTCATTATGAGGGGCTAATAGTCTTGTCGAAATAAAGTACCTCAGTTTGCTCACTCACTTATCCATTCAATTACTTAAGAATTTAATTGGTGGAGAAGTTACATTTCTCACATCACTCTCTTTCTATGGGGGCACAAACGTCTGCAACTAAAGGTCAGTATCAAGAGTTGTCACTGGTAATGGTCAACAGTATATCTTACACCGTTGAAATTGCTTACTTGGAAAAGTGCTCTCAAGTTGTTTGTAGATATCACTTTCCAGTACAGATATATTCTTCAGGAATATTAAAGGTCACTGGTTCAAAATGCAAAAACGAAAAAGGCAAGTATCTAAAATACAATCAGACCAGCTCCACTGCCAATGACGATCCCACATATCATCCCTCATGACCATGGCCAAATTGTTAGGGGCATTGCCCATGGCCATTTCCCATACTATTTGTCAACTGGCCATGGCCACAGCCCAACTTGATCTTTCTGCTACTTTACCCATTATCCAGCACCCCATGACAAAACTATAATAAACACCTATTTGTCCCTATCCAGCACATAATAAAGTAACCCACATATCATCCCTCATGCCCACGGCTTCTGGAAGCCATCCCCAATGCCAATGTCAATCCCTCATATCATTCATGGCCAGTGGACAGATTAATTCTTCAGGCCCTTCCAAAAGGCCAGGCTCACTCCCAATGTCAATCCTACATCCCATCCCTCATGGCTATGGGAAGTGACCAGATTGATTCTTCATACCCATACAACAGGTGCGGGCCACTGCCAACCTCAATCCACCGGCTCCTGGTTGCTGCAAGGATCAAATTCAAATCCCTTTGCATCATACATAAGGCTGTCTGGTGCCAGAGACCACGCTGTCTGCAACTTGCTCTTACTAAATGCACTATCTAGACCACTACGTTCCTCTGCTACCAACTCTCTGTGTCTCAAGCGCTTTGCTAAACAGAGGGCCGATGGCAGATTTCTTAGCTCTGCTGGCTCCCTCTTATGGAACAGCCTCCCCCTTCATCTTCATCTTGAACCAGATCTCCCCAAACTCCAGAAGCTCCTCAAGACTTTGCTTTTCACCTCCTTCTTTCCTTCTTCCCTCCTTTGCTAGCCCCACAGTTGCTGAGATTGGTGACCAGTGCCCTTATGTGTCCTTCAAGGCCCTGGTCTCCCACACCCAATTGCCTTCAGCCTCCACTTGCCCACAGCACTTACCTTGGCACTCACTGGCCTATGCCACAGTAGGCCTGCACTTACCTATTTATTGCAGCTTCCTACATTGGGCACTTACATCTACTGCACACTCACGGGCACACGCTCTCCAGCACTTACCCCCCACTCCATCCTCCATTCTCCCCGCTCTGCATTTGCACACTCTGAATGCTCACCAGGCCTAGTCCCCCAGTGTATTCATTGTTTTCAATCACATGTACCCTCCCTGTTGCCCTGTGGGCGCTTTCAAACACAATTTACTTGTTGTATAAGCACCTAACAAATGCACAATACATACATAGATAAATAAATCCCACATATCATCATTCCTCATGACTTTGGCCACTGGCAGCCACAATCAATATACATTAAAAAAATCATGAAAAGTATATCACTTGCACCCACCATAGTTAACGTGATAGAATCCGCAGACAGACAAATAGGTTTCTGAAGACTTCTGTTGTCATTGGCCACCAAAACGAGACTGAAAATTGCAGAAAAGAAAACGGTAACTTTTGGAAAACACACACACATATATTCTGTGCCTTCCTCCCCACCCCTGACCTCTCCAGAGACGCTTTTTGGATTAACACAAGTGCAAATGTGTTGTTGTAACAACTTTTCTAATGCAGTGTCTGCAGACATACGGCTAGGATTGCGGATCCAACATGACCACCTTTTCAAGATATTTTGATGCACATCACCCTCTTTGGTTGACCAATCACCTCTCTCGCCCGATGTCCGCAGATGTTATGCGACTGCCTAAATGGTCCGCAGACGTCCAACCCTCTCCCCCGAATCATAAGTCTGCGGACCGACATATCAGTCATTTTGTTAACCTATATTTAGGGTATTTTAAAAAAAATCTGCCAGTCAGATTAGCACCAAATGGTGTAAATCCATCCAGCGGTTCAAGCTGTAGCTGCAAGCAATTTATTTTCCAATTCAATTCTATTCGTATTTCAAGAACTTTGGGACCCCACTATAACTTTACCCCCTCTGATGAAACAATGCCAAACTTTGCAAAATAATTCAGTCAGCTCTATATGTTTTTACAAAGTTTTGTGCAGATTCATGGAACGGCCCCAAAGTTATAAGCCCCCCAAAACCGCTCTTCCTATAGGAAAGCCAATTTAACTATAACTACATGATCGCTATCGCCGACCTTGCAACATATCTATTTATGTACATATGTATGATAAAAGCACAGCATACATATCTTTATCCTTGACTGGCACCAATCTGCACGGATTTCCACGCATTCCTATAAACATGATTTTCCTTTTGGTGTAGGATAGAGAGAGGCCTTGAATATGAGAGGCAGCGACCTTGGGGTAACATTTAATGTGTGCATGATCATGGCAACTGTAACTTTTAAGTACATTTCCTGGAAACATACATTAATGTTCTTAGACACCTTGACAATCTTAAATTGTGTCTTCAAATGACAGAATATAAAAGCTGAACAAAGAGTTTATTATATGATGTCAAATGAAAAATGACATACCAAACCGGCTTTTCCTGAAAGCGATAAAGGTGAAGGTAAGAGAAATACTGATTCCAGATGGTGATTGCGGTTCAAGGGCCTAGCGAATCCTTGAATAAGTTCATAATGCTAGAGGTGGCTAACCTCTGAACAGAACCCAATTTAATGTTGCTGAAGTTCAAAAGAGGACACAGGGTGGGCTATTGTATCCTCCCAGGGACTGTGTTGTGTGGACTAAGGTGGGGTCTTTTGAGCAAGACGATTGGAAGTTTGACATCACATGCATTGTACCTTTAGACTGAGATCCCTAGAACTGTGGACATATTATTTTGATGATGATATTGACAAACTACTTTGAATTCTGTTCGTGTTTATATTTATAATTTATCAGTTTGAAAATGTTAACTCGCTTTATTTTATATAGTAAGTAATTAACATAGTCAAAAGGCTATTGAAGTTTCCCACCATGTCTAAATTACTGCAGAGGCATGGAATCCAAGGATGCATCCATGATATGCCACTGGCACATACCAACATAACATACTGCAATCATAGGCCAGGTATACCATCATATGTCCAGGTTTAGACTCATGCCTGGAAAGGAACCATGTGCAAATAAACATGTGCAAATAAGCACATTTCTGTACTCATATACAAGGTGTTCTCATGAAGAACAACAACATATACCCATCAAGGGACACAAGTGACCAGGTACAAGGTAAAGCCTCATATAGTGAGGTGCAGCTGAATACTTCACTTGGAGCTTGCTCTGCCATGTGCAGCCTCTGTTGCTACAGTGTAATGTGCTACGATTCAGCACTATATACTAAGGAATAGCCTCAAATGCCCCGGAAAGGCCCCATGTACCCTGATGCAGCCTCATATGACTGAGAAAACACACACATATGTTCAGGAACAGCTTCAAATGCCCAGGGACGGGCTTATACACACATATAGGGCCTCATTACGACCCAGACGGTAAGTTACCGCCTGGGCCGTGACTTTACCACCATGGCGTAAACTACGTTTACGCCATGTTGGTTGGCGGACTTACCGCCCCATTCCGACCTAGGCGGGGCTGTAAGTCCCCAATCCCCATTTACCCTTCCCCATTCCCATTTTTGCCCCATAGGGCATAATGGGAGTGGGGAAGGCGTTAATTACGCCACCGTAAATTACGGTGGCGTAATTAACTCCATGGTCCCTTAGCGCCATGGATTTTAACACCTGCTAAAAGCAGGTGTTAAAAGCACCATGGCGCTAGGGGACCTCGTAATCAGGCGGTAAGGGTCGGCGCTGTTAACGCTGCCGTAAACCCCTTACCGCCTGAGTTGTAATGAGGCCCATAGAGTCTCATCTACCCAAGTTGGGAATTATTTATGCACCCAAATACGGTTGAATAACAGCATTATGTACCCAATAAAAGCCATATATTCACAAGAACAAGCAATATGTGTTCATAAGAAGCCTAAATTCATGTAAACATCCTCATTTGCCTAAATACCACAGAAGGGTGACCAGGAATGTTCATGATATGCCAGTAAAATGACTTAAAAGCCAACAAGCAGTTTTATATAATCAGGTATAGTCTCATATGCAGATGCCAACCACCTATGTCCAGCTACAGCATCCTGTGTCCAGGTACAGGTACATCTTTCCAGGAACAGCTACATGGGCCCAGGATTAACCTAGGGCCTCCTAAGCTCAAGTAAAGACTCATCTTCTCAAGACGTCTCTCATAGACCTAATAGAAAATACTCGTATATTCAGCTACATCTTCCTATGCCTATGTACAGCCTCATGTGTCCATTTTATAGTCAAAGCTCCAACTACAGTCCTGTTTATAAAAGGACATTCTCACAGGCCCGGGTACTGCCACTCTATTCCCAGGAGCATGCTCCCTCTTCCACCACCAAATTACCTTTATCCTCCTCCGTTTTTACACCACGAGGCTGCGGAGATGGGAGTAGGGCTTGGTTGGTGCTGGGCGACTGATGCGGGAGGGGAGGGTTAACTGGCAAGACCATTCTCAATCCCAGCAGAAGGAGGTGGACAAGCTGTGGCCATGTGCACTGCACCATTCCCAAATCTGGTGCAGAGTCTTTAAGGTCTTAGTTGATTCCGTACAAGCCTGCCAGAGCCCTTCGCTCTTTCTCCCAAACCCTGCTATGTATTCCAGGATTCCGTGGGGCTCTAGCAGGGGGAAGATCTTTTTTGGTGTTGGCCCCCACGCTGTGGAACTCTCTGCCGATGTACCGCCGTAACACCTTGAATACCTTCAGTTTTGTAAGAACCTGAAGACTTATTTGCTTTGATCCTGCTTCGAATCAGTCCTCACATATCTCTTATTAGAGCCTAAATGCCTTCTGGCCTTAGCTCGCACTCTATACATTACATTACATTACATTACAAAGACAGGAATGATTTATATGCCAACATCCCACACGCCAGTCTAGAAGAGGTAATAGAAAACCTCTTCTCCTCTCTGGCACCCAGCACTGTGCAGGTGGCTACAGTGGCAGTGGCCTGATCACATGGTGGCATCATGCTTTCCTTCACCCTGTCACCTACTGGTGACAAAGCGGTGGGAGAAGAGCCCCTATAAAGCAAATATGACATTGTTAAGGGTTTGGGGTAAGGAAATATATGGGAAACACACACGCAGAGCAAATAAGGCTCTTAAAGAGCAGGGTCCTCACCCTATGTCATGATGCCACTTGCAAAGAGAAAGAAAGGGTCGTCACATGGGTAGCAAGCGGTTTGGCAGAGGTCACAGATGCAACCTCCTGTGCCACCTTGAGTGATGTTCATTCATAGACTGGTGAATGAGTGTTAAAGGCAACTGGTGGTTTTCATCTAGAGATGAGGATTTCTCTGTGTTGTAAGTGCCTTCTCAATATCACTAGCAGGCCTGAATCATAATTGTTGGTAGTAAAGTAAGAAACTGTGTTCTTCCTAGTGTTGGCAGACCTACCAAAAACATGCACCTTCTTTGCAACAATTTGACTTTGCGTAAAAAACTGATCGCACATAAATGTTAACTAATGTACACTCCATTACATGAACGAAAACAAATCTTACAGAAAATGCAAAGGAATGTTGGGGGTCATTTCTAATGAGCAGTTTAATCCGTTAAAACGTGCCTATGCGCTTCTGCCTGTGGTATTAGGCTGATTCTTTGCATTACTACGATCATTTTCCATGTCACAGAAAAGACACAGTTAAAAGACAGCGTTGCACCCACTATTAACACAGACTTTACGTGGGCACGTGCAGGAGTGTGGAAGCATTAAATAGGCACAAAAAGAAGGAGCAAACAAGATAACCCAACACATACCAGGCGCCACCATAACTGCAACAGGCGTGCTTACACCTACCCAACCACTAGACCCATCATTGTGTGTTTATAAACAACGTAGATCTCTCTTTGTATTATTCTTTTCACTGCAGCTGAAGCCAACCCCCCAACCCCAACCTGCCCTAACAGTTCCATCCACTCAAATCTGTGCTTCTACAGCCAGATCCTGTGCTCCCTCCCTCACACCCGCTGCCTGACTGGCATACCTCCTTCATTGCCCCACACCGCCTGGCAACCACCAGGTCCATGCCCAGGGACACAGACGTTAACTTCACAGATGGTGGCCTGAAAGCCTTGGTGGATTCTCTAATGAAGGAGGTGCCATACCTCGAGGGGGTAGATTGTGCTGAGACCCTGAGTGGGAGCACATAATGTTCTGGAAAGTTATACTGAAACAGGTAAGCACTGTGGCAAACAGTCCATGCAGAATGACCAACATGTAGAAGTGCTGTGCAGACGTTGGTCGCGGTATACCACAGGGAGACCCTGGACACAGAAGGCAAGTCACCACCACCTGCATTGAGCAGCGGCTGTGGGAGGACCAAGCCCAGGCAGTGATTGGCCAGTTGTTAGTAGATGGAGTTAGAGGAGTCAAGACTGGAAACAAAGGTGACAAATGACGAATACCAATGATGTGTGATGAAAAGGTGTGAGTGGACAGAACCATCAGTCTGCGCTTAAAAGGCCACATACGTCTATAGCCCTGCCTGTCAGGACATGTGCCAAAACGCACTGAACTTTGTAAGAGGATTCAATTCAACACTACAGCTAAGTCAACGCCTAGTCTATAATACTGAATGAAAACCCTTATTGATATATCTTTAGGTCCAGTTCATGCGTTCTGGATGACTACCCCTGTATAACACCCCTCTCTTGGAATCCCCCTGACCCCACTGAGCCAAGAAGTAGTTCTGTTTTGCAAGTTTAAAAGGTTTATTTGATAATTTAAAATAGATATATATATCACGCTTTATAATAAATTAATAATTGAATAGCACACTTAATCTGATATGATAAAGATCAACAACGGAGAATCTGGCACTAGCACACTTCTTTATAATTACTAAGGAGTTGAGATGAAATGGATAAGGTAGCACACTGGTAATTAGGAACAAAAGTATAATGTGGTAGAGGATGCTTTATGAAAGCTCAGGTGGATGCAACATTCAATGAATGCAGTACAGAAAATACTCAATATGATTTCGACCAAACAATGTAATCACTTTTCTCTGGCTATTCACTCCCCCCCTCTTTATGCAATGCAAGGAAATGGGAGGAAAGCACACAGTTCTCAGAAATGCAATCAATGTAATCAGTTCAATCCAGCAAGCTTAGACAACAGAAAACAGATAGGAGTTTTGAAATCACAGGCCCAAATTGCTTTGATATGTGCTGGCAATGAATGAGAAATATGCTGGAAACGCTTTTAATTCCCTTTCAGAGGTTCAGGGTGAGTGGTATCTAGTTAATATTAGTCCAGGCTCACACTAGCAATGATGCAGGGATAGTTAGCAGGTTAAACGAATTTCTGACAAATGGAAAGCAAACAGCAGCAGTTTTTACATGTGAAGAAATTGCAAATCGCGGTAAAATTCGCGGATGCGTGTTCCGCGATTGCGGTAAAATATAAGGGGTAGGAATGCGGTTCTTGGTGCGATTCAAAGCTACGATTCTAAGCTATCAGAGGAAAGTTACTGCAAGTCTCTAGCCCAAACGGTCGCGGAGATATGAGCGATTTTGTGAAGGTCGTTTTTCAGATTTGAAATTTTAAAGTTCAAAAAGACAAGTGCAGCTTGCGACTAGAAAATGACAAGTGACAGCTTTACAAATGACAGGTGACAGTTCTACTTAGGTTAAATAGATTGAATTAGATGAATTTAAACTAAGAGATTGGTTCTACACAGTTCTGCTGGGTACTCACACTATATTCTTGAATTAAATGGGCCTCATCACGGATCTGGTCAGGGTTTTAGACTGGGCTCTGGTCACTCTCTCTGCTGGTCTGGGTCTCTCTGGGTACAGCACTGCTTTCTCTCTGGTCTGGTCTCTTTGGAGGTTTGATGGAGGTAAGTATGGATTTTTCCGGCAGAGCGTCCCGCTGCAGATGGATTTGGAAGGTCTCTATCTGTCCTGTCTGTCTGCTTTTATGTGTTTAGAATGTGGGAGTGTTCTAGCATCACTGACCCTACCTCTCTCTCAGCTTCTAATTGGTCAAACTTCCATTTATCATTTGATTGGGGAATGAACTGTGAGTCAGAGGGATGTCATTTTACAGCCTGCAGAAAATCCACTCCTCCTGTCAACTTACACACAAATCTAGATTTGAAACAAATACATATTTGCAGAGGTACATATTGTTTTAAAATCATATGCACCCATCATGCATTACAGGAGGTATCCCCTGTTCAAACTCTGCTCTTCCTGGGAGCTTGCATTCAGAAATGGCACATATTTCACTTTTTAACTGATTTTTCAATTTCTGACATTGACCCAACTTTACATATATGTGTGCAGGGAGTATGGACATTAACTGAAGAAGTTTCAGATTTTTAACATGCATACATTTAGAGTAATATCCACTTTTCCGCTAAAACCCCCCTGAACATGCCACTGGGTCGAAAAACCTCTTAAAATGTGGGCAGAAAAATCACAAGAATTATGGTATCATTTATAAAATTTTCACATGTCCGTACTATGAGTTATTCATCTTTTTAAAGTTATGTTCTGGCTCCAAAGGGGTGTGGTTTCCCAGGTCACATGGTATAGAAACCAGTCTTTCCAGTTTCTGCCAAGCCAGCTTGCTCTCACAGGCAGTGCTCCTCCCAGCTCCTGCCAAGAGGAAGCTACATTTTACGACTGCGTAATAAAAACCTTTGCCTGAGTGAAGAGGGCTTTGTTCACTCTCCTACAGAGCACAGATAATTCAATTATCAGATAGATGGCATATCCTTAGTGTGGGCAGCAAAAGGAAGGTTGGCCTGGGAACACAGCTGTGACTCAAGTTTCCCTTCTGATGGGGGTAGTTGCCAGGCAGAATTCAGTTCCTTAAGCCAGGTTTCAGATAAAATGTCACTTTTTGTTCCCCAGTTCCTGCATTCAAATAAAACTAAACATTTTCACATATGCAGCTAGAAGGCTGATTCTAAGTTTAAAACTATGACATTTAAACAATTGCAACCTATGTGATACTCAAAAGTAGGTCACTCAGTCAATTTAAACATTTTCGATTTTAGTGTCTTTAAATCCAGTGCAACTTAAACTGCTGACTCCATAGCAGTTTTGTTATAAGCATTGTTTTGGGCTCTTCATTTCCCAGATTTTGTAGGCACACAAAACTCCATTCTGCCAAATGTCTGCTGGTGTTCAGTGAATATTTTGCACATATTGCAATGTTTGAAATAGGCACTTTGGCTTGCCTTCAGAGAAACACAGGGTGGTTTTAAACTGCCGGCTTTTGGATAGTGGTGAGCACTGGTACTGCACCCATTTTTGGGATTTAAGAAAATGAATTCCCCACAATTCTAGGTTGCATTTGGCAATCAGCATTGCCATTCCCAATGGTTTCAGACTACTGTGCGGGTAGTCCAATGGTGGTTTTAGGCAGCGTCCTTCTGTGCCCATAACATCGGCAAAAATGGGTGGCAGCCTATTCTTCCTGCATTTCCCTGTGCATTTTCTGGGAAGCTCTGGCCATCATGATGTTTTCATGTCAGTACTGCACAGTTTTGAGGTAGGGCTAGGATGCATGGGTAAATACATCCCACAAGCCCCCCTCTTGCGATGGCCATTCGGTTTCACTGATGGGACTCGCAAGATCTGGGATGTTTCCTCATCTTCCAATAGATGGCACAGTTCAGCATCTTTTCCTCCATCCGGTCGGATCGATCGGTTCTCCTCGCCGGTCCTGATGGGAATATTGGGCGGTACCCCGAGCCCGTTGCATCTCAGCTCCCGGTCTCCGGATCGTCCTCCTTGGCCCGTCTCAAGGTTTTCTTTCTCCTAGGACGACAAAGGAAGAGCGGCAATACCTACTCATAGACGTTTTTCCACCACTGTTGAGATGGTGGGACAGCATATGCATTTCATCATAACGAAACATTACATTCTTATTTTGAAAAACAGTATGACTAAGAGACAGTTTCATACAAATCACAGTATGTTAGAGACTAGATGTGGTACGTTTTATGATTGGAACTGAATTAGTCTGATACAGTACCCGCTAGGATTCCAGAGGATTCCTCCAGTTGTTGCAGAGTGTGCCTGGGATGGCAACACTTCAACTGGTTTATGTGTACCCACTTGTCTTCCCCCTCTGCCGAACCGCCTTTGGGGATGCGGATCTTGTAGGCCACAGGGGAGATCTTATCGACGATCTCAAAGGGTCCCTTCCATGTAGGCAAAAATTTGCGCTGCTTGGCCTGGTTCCTTTGGAAGTTGTATAGATAGACCCGGTCTCCCACCTGATATTCCTTCCTGGAAGTTTTCAGGTCATAGTGGGTCTTCATGCTATCAGCTGATCTTTCTAGATTCCGCTGAGCATAAGCAAAAGCATGTTGAAGGTGTTTCCTTAAATTCTCCACATACTCATGAGTAGTGGAGGCATTTTGCAGTGTCTGCTTTTGGGTCCTATAGAGCAAATGCTGAGGAAGCACCATCTTGCGCCCAGTCATCAACTCAAATGGTGACATTTTGGTTGCAGATGAAGGGGTAGATCTGATGGCCATTAGGACCAGAGGTAATCGGATATCCCAACTTGGCCCAGAATCTGCCACAAACTTCTTTAATATGCTCACAATTGTCCGGTTATATCTCTCTACTGCCCCAGAAGAAGCTGGTCTATAAGCAATATGCAGCTTTCTCTTGACCCCGAGTATCTCCCACATCTTTGTCATTACTTCACTGGTGAAGTGGCTACCTCTGTCTGACTCAATCCTTTGAGGTAGACCAAAACGGGAAAAGATGTGGTTAATCATCAAGGCAGCTGCAGTTTCTGCTTTGCAATTTGGGGCTGGGAGACATTCCACCCACTTGGTAAACAAGCATGTCACAGTCAACATGTACTTATTCCCCCTAGCCGAGCGAATCACAGGGCCTACAAAGTCGATTTGTAAATCTGACCATGGCAGTGTCATTCCCCTCTTTTGTAAAGGCGCCCGGTGTGTGAGGGATGTCGGCTGAAATTGTGCACACACAAGACAACCCTTCAAATATTGGTTGAGGTCCTGGCCCATGTGTGGCCAGTATGCAACCTCTCTTAAGATTTCCAATGTTGTGTGAAACCCCCTATGACCGGCGGTGGCCGCATCATGGGCGTGACTTAACATCAGGCTTCGGAATGAGGTAGGAACCACCCACTGATCGTGGCCAGCTTTGGATTTCCTTACCAGCAAACCGTCTTGGATTCGGAACATTTTTGGACATTTCATCAACACTCTTAGGTCCTCTTTCCCAATGTAATCGGTATCCGTCAGGGGAAAGTTCTCAGGAACCTCAAGGTGCTGGTAAAATTTACCAATTATTGGATCCCCCTTCTGAGCGGTAATCAAATCATCATCAGGGGTCTCCTTACTCCATTGTGCAATTGAAAGGTCGTTGTGAGCATTTGTCTGGGACCTAGTGATAGCAGTGACCTGGATTTCCCCCAACAGGGACTCAATCTCAATTAGATCTCCTTGGATGGCCCCGGTTTTGGCCAGCTGATCAGCTAAGTCATTTCCAGTTTTGTCTGGTCCCTCTACTTTGGAATGACCCTTGATCTTTTTCCAGTAGATGGTCATCCCATTCGATGTTACCAGATCATCAATGTTTTGGATCAACTTCCCATGTTTCAAGGGTTTGTTGTTAGCACATAACATGCCTCTGGTTTTCCAATTAACCAGGTGCTCCACGAACCCGTTCCGTACATAATCCGAATCTGTGATTATGACCAGTTCGTGGAGTTGATGCTGGACAGCAGTGAGGATGGCCTGATGCACAGCCATCAATTCTGCCACCTGACTACTTCGGGGACCAATTTTGTATCCAGCGGAGGGTTCTGGGGACTCCTTCACCCATGCATTCCCTACGCCGGCCACCAGTTCTTTCTCCCCGTCGTTGTCAACATGGTAAGAGCATCCATCCACATAGACAGTGGGCATTCCCTCACACTTGTCTTCTTCAAAGACTTTGTGTGGGGAATTAAGGTATGCCTCCATGTTGTCCTTTATTTTTAGACTTTCGTCCTCGAGACAGTTTTCTCTGGCACAATCATGCAAGTCAGCCAGACCTTGCGCGAGGGGACTCTTCTTGTTTTGGCCATATCTGACCTCCACAGGAAAGCCTTGCATTGACAGAATCCAGGAAGTAATTCGGGAATTACTCACATTTCCGGCCCGGATTCTGTCACTTTGGAGATATTGCAGAGGCTGGTGTGGAGTCTCCACTATGATGTGCTCCCCCTGGATAAACGGGCGGTAATTCTTCAATGCCCACACCGTCGCCAGGAGTGCCTTCTCACAATCGTTGAATTTTTCCTCCACAGAGGATAAAGTTTTGCTCGCATAGGAGATTACTTTATTGACCTTGTCATGCTTTTGATATAATACTGCCGTCAAGCACGTATTAGAGAACTCCGTCTCCAGGAAGAACTCCTTGTTTCTGACAGGGTAAGCTAGGCAGGGCGCTTGTGAGAGGCTTCTTTTGAGTTGTTTTACTGCCTCGGCTTGTTCTGGACCCCATTCCCACTTGACCCCCCCCCTTCAGGAGATGAATCAGGGGTCTGGTGATCTCTGCGTAGCCCTCAATGAACTTTCTGCTGTAATTCGTCAGTCCACGGAGGCTCCTTAGTTCCCGCAGAGTTGTGGGGTCTTTCAGTTTCTGAAGTGCTTCCACTTTCTTTTCCTGGGGACAGAGACCCTGAGGAGTAATCTCATGGCCCAAGAAATTAACACGGGTTCTACACCACTGTGCTTTCTGAAAGGAAAGTTTTGCTCCGGCGGCCCTCAACTGCGTCAGAACATAACGGATCTCCGCTATGTGTTCCTCCACAGATGAACTTTTGATGAGGACATCATCTACATAAGCCAGGTTACCCCTCGCACCCAGGTCGGGCATGGCCTTATGTAGGAAAATGTTGAATTCATTGCCGGAGTTGAGGTATCCGAAGGGAGTCCGGGTCCATGTGTATTGCTGGCCCCCAAAGGTAAAAGCCAGTTTGTATTGGTCCTCCCTACTGACAGGCACGGTCCAGTATCCATTTGTCAGGTCTATTGCAGTGAATACCTGTGACCCCTGAATCTGGGCCAGCCCTTGGTCAATGTAGGGCAGAGGCCATCGGGAAGTATGGACCCGTTTGTTGAGCTCCCTGAGGTCAGCGCAGAGTCTCCACTGGCCGTTTGGCTTCAATATTCCCAGCACCGGATTATTGAAGGTGCTGTGGACGGGACGGATTATTCCCCGGGACTCAAGGTTCTTAATTATTTCGGTAAGGGACTCCATTGATGCGAGAGGCAAGCCATATTGCTTCACAAACACTGGAGTCATGCCAGGGTCCGTGGGGATTGTTGTTGTGTGGATGTCAGTGCGACCACAGTCATATGAGTCTACCGCAAAGAGATCTTGGAAATCCAAGAAAACTTGTTTCAACTTTTGCTTTTGTTCCAGAGTCACACAGGCATCAGCTAGGTTGACTCTCTCTTCCACCATCTGCCTGAAGCCTGGAAAGACTTCTGGTTTGGCTATCTCAGCGGCCTCCTCCAACTGGGTGGAGAAGTCCCTGGTCAGAGTGCTGATTTGGACCGGAGGCTTCAGGTGGGAAAGGCAGGCCTCATGTACCTGGAAAATCACCTCATCCCTCCTGAAGTCACAAGTCACATCTTCCTTACCATAGGGGCAGGAAGTGTACACCAGGAAGTTCCCCCCCTGCCGGGTGAAAATCCTGTCTGGTGTTGTATTGTCCTCACTGTCACTGTCAACACAGTCCTTGGGGATTGGTCCTAACAGTTCATTTACAAGATCAATGGAGAAATGTCGGTCATCAACCGCCATTCCAATAATGGTGCCTGCGGCTAGAGTAATACTCTTTAAGTCGCTGTTATCCACCTCTATTGGAATGGTGTCATGTTCTATGTTGACTAATGGAGTTGGGTTTACCCCCAACCCTTGCTGTTGGAGAGAAGCATTTAGATGTATGTAAGCATCAGGGTTTTTCAACTCTTGTCCTCTTTTAACTTTCACTTCCAGGGAGAATTGTCGGGTCCTTTCTGGGATGGTGACTTCCTCTTTAGTCTGAATTTCAACTGCATACGGTAGCAATTGAGCTGACCTAAATGCTTTTTCTGGATCATCAAAGCCCATGGGATTATCCGCTAATCGGGACCAAGCTTTGAAGTTTATTAGGTCCAAACTAATGGCAAAGCGATTGAGAATGTCACTGCCTAAGTAAAAGGCGGCAGTGACGTCTCGCACGACCCAACAATTATGGACTATGCTCTTGTTGCCAATGGAGATTTTGAGCATACACCTGCTTGGCAGGAGATGTTTGGAATTAGGTGCTTCCAGGTCCATTCCCCATTTGTCTATCAGTTTGCAGGTGGGAATGGCTGGATCTTTTGGGAGTTGGCGAAACATGGCTTCGCTGATGAAGCTCTTACCGTTGTTCACACACACTCGAGCGAGAACAGAGTCCTTCCCATCATTTAACTGAACAGGGATGAACAACTGCTCTCCAATTTGCTGAATCTCAGCCAGGCTCTGAGCTGATTTCACATCTTTCTGGACTATAGGAGTGGGAGTTTCTGATTGTGGATTAGTATAGAATTTCAGAGTGTTTCCTTCCAGCGTGGAATACCACTTTAGACTGGAAGGAAGGTTGATTTTCAGAAATAGAGAGGACCCCCCATCACCAGTCTGTTGTCCTACTGCTATTACTGTCACGTCTGGAATTTGGTTATTCTGGAAGTGAAATTCTACTTGGTCAGATTTTTGTTCAACCATGTGGCAGGTGCCGTTTAAACTAACATGGTTGACACTCTGTTTTAATTTTATTGGTCGGCTAGTCTGGGTCCAGAGGACCTTGTTTACGCAATCTATTAGGGGTGACAACCTTCTCAGGAGGTCATTCCCTAGTAAACAAGGGCTGCCCTCTGGGGTCACAACTATGACCGGGTGTTTCAACTTATGTCGCCCAATTTTAATGTCCAAGTCTGCCGTCCCCTCAACGGGAATTTCCTTCCCGTCAAAGTTCTGGAGTTGTCCAGGAAGTGAGGTGAGAGGAATTTGGTAATTCTCTCCCCTTCCTGCATTCAGTTCATCAAAGGCCCTTCTGGACAGAAGGGTAGCTTGAGATCCAGTGTCCACCAGTGCCGAGATTGTACCCTGCCCCTGTACTTGTACCGGGGCATAATATCTTCCCTCCTTCTCCACAAGGGGGCACAGATAATGCACATTTTTGGACAACTGGTGGGCTAATTTTCTGGTTTTGGACATCGCGAGAAAATAATTTTGGGCAGAATTCTGTGGAGAGCCTTGGGAATCTGAAAGAAAAAGTTGGCAACTGGAGATCAGAGCCATTGTGGGTTCCCCTGGTTCCGGTTCTGGGCCGCCCCCCCCTTTTTGGAGGCAGTCCCCAGGATGGGTTTGAACCAGGGGATTTTCTTGCTGTTGGTTCTGGGATGAGATGGTGGGCGGCGGTAGCTCAGTCTCCACATCTCCCCAGTCTGGATTTGCATCCCTAGGGACCCATTTTTCTTTGGGAGGAGTTCCCCCCTCTCTGAAGGAGAAGATCCTTTTCCCAGGATCCTCTGAGGATCCCTCTCCCTCAAATTGGAAGATCTGTACCTCCTCCTCAAACTGAGTCTGTTTGGGTCTTTTGTTTCTCCTACCCCCCCTCTGCTCCTTAGGAGGCAGACTTTCAGGGGCAAGAGATTTTGTTTCCGGTTCCTGGGTTTCCAGGGGCTGTTTACAAGTGAGGAAGGAAGCTTCCTCCAAGGCTTTACACCCCCCTTCCCTTTGTGCCTCCTCCCTGGGAACCGGTGAGTTATCGGGGTGCTGCCCCCGTCATTGTTCTGGAGCACCAGGTCCAGAGTTGGGTGCGTTCTGCGCCGGCACGCCCATCTGAGGGTTCTGCTGAGCCCTCAGTATGTGACCCAGATCCCGCGCCATGTTTTGAACCTGGCGCTCTAACTGGGAAACCCGCTCAGGCTGATACGGGGCCCTGTTTTCTCCCCTGGGCTGATCCCGGGAAGGGTAGCTGTCCCTCCTCTGGTAATACCCCGGGTTGGGAAGATTTGGGTACCCCTCCACCCTTGGCCTCCCCTCTCCCGGATTCAGTGGTCTGGGCTCAGGGAATTGGGGAAAGAAGGATGGATGGTTTTGGGGCTGAAAGTCGGGTGGATATCTGGGGAAAAAGTTCTGCCCAGGGTTTGGTAAATTTCTGCCCTCCTGTGGGAAGTTTGGAGGGAAGTTCCCTGGGTTAGGTGCTTGTCTGGATCCCCCCCCTTGGGCTGGAGGAGTCCACACATAACCCAGGATGGGTCTGTTACCTTTGTAGCGAGGACTTACATAGTCAGGAGAGCGAGGGACCCCATTTGTGGGGCTGCCTCCCTGGCTCCCTGTCTGTGACTGGCCCGAGGACCTTCTGGGCCTAGCATTATTAGGTGCAGGTAGGTTTTTAGGCCCCCCCATCTCCAGATCCAAAACGGGGGTGACCTTTACCTCTGCCACCTTGACAGCAGCAGGGATGCTGTTGGCTTTGGGGTTTTTCTGGGCATTGCTTTTATTTTCTATGGGCTTCTGCAGCTCATAGATCCGGGTAGCCTGTTCAATGACCCAGTCTAAAGATCTTTTCTCATGAAAATCTCTCACGAGCTGGGTCATTATATATTTGGGCAAGGCATGGAAAAATGTATTGACAAACTCTCTACTATCTGTGCGCACCCTTCTGGTGGTTTGCGCAAAAGCACGCTTTAACTCCTGCACAAATTCTCGTGGGGCCTGATCCTCCCCACATTGCAAATTGTAGGCCGCCTTGCGAGCCTCTTGAGGATTTCTGTGAACAGAAAAATGTTTCAGGATGGCCGCCTTATATGTGGACCATCTTAAATGATTTTGGTCCTCCAGCCCCGCAAAGAAACTGGAGTATTCCGGGGAGAATGTCCACTTTACATATTGAATACAGCTTTGGCTGTCCTTCAAATGGAAAGTCTCCATCATTTGTTCAAACAACTCTAAGTGCTCCCAAACAGAATACTTAGCGTTCTTATGGTAAGGCGTGATGACGCTCCTGATCGCCTTAATCTGCTTTAAGGGGTCCTTAAGCAAGGCCCTTTTTGCCTTATTGGCCTTTTTGGTTCGGGTAACCCTTGTCCATTCTTCCTCGGACTCAGAGGCACTGCTCCCAGAGGTTCCCGTCTGTTCTTCCAGGTTTTCCCGGATTCTGCGAGCCTGGGAATGGCTGGCAGAATGTGGGGACCTGGTCTCCTGTGTCCTGCGCATTTCAGAGGAGTCTTCAGATTCCTCCTTGCTGCCAGGATTTGATGGGTACCCCCTCCACTGACCTAACTGGGCAGAGGTTTTCAGGATGCCCTTAATGGGCCTACTCTCCTGGGGTTCCCCATTGAACTGTACTGTACTTGGGTGCCCATACCCGGATGCCCACCCCTCCATTCCTGAGTGGTACTGGCCTATGAGCCCCATACTCTTAGCTGGATAGTGATCTGCCATCCCTGCGGCCCTGTGCTCATGTGCGCCAGGGGACATGGGGGTGGTAGAGTCCAGGGACTGGGGGAGATGAAGGCCCCTGGTGTTAGGGCTCCTGCGGTTATGGTCAGGAATCTCTCTTTCCCAGCGGACCTCATCTCTATCCGCCCCTGCTCCCTGTTGCAATGCAAGAGCCTGCATTTGTGCTTTCAGTTCCTCTGTTAAGGCCTTACTCGACTCTATCAGTTTCTCCTGCATCGCTACCTGTTGCTGGAGCCTATCATTGTGTTGACAGAGGGCCCCATTCTCCCTCTGTGCTTCCTGGTTGGTCCTGGAGAACTGGGCCAGTCTTTGCTGCAGGAGGTTTACCTCCTGGGCAATGTCCCTATTGGCCTGCTCCTTTCTTGCTAGAGCATCTTCCACCCTTCTGGTGTGCTCTACCAAGTTCTGGTTTTCTTTTTGGAGATCACCCAGCCCCTGGTGGGCCAGGTGATTTTCTTCCATTTTTCTTTTTAAATGGCAGACTTCCTGGCCTAAGGCGTCTCTTTCCTGACTAAGAGCCTGCATTTGTGCCGCCAGGTCGTCCCTTTGCCTTTGGAAGGCACCAGCTTTCTGGCGCTCCTGATCAAACTCTGCCTGGGTATCCAGGTCTTTCAGAATCAGTTTATTGCTCTCCTCCTTCACTCTATCTAGGTGGCCTTGCAGGGTGACTACCTGCTCAGCACATGCCCTATTGAAGTCTAGCTGTTGCTCCAGCTTTTTCTGGCTTTGCAGTAGGGAGTCCAAACCTTCTTGGTGTTCCTTCTGCAAGGCCAGAAATCTGGTATCCTGTTCTGACTTTTCCTTTTGCAGCACATCCATATCCTCCTTTATTTTAGTGATGTACTGTCTGGTCTCATTTTCTGACTCCTGGCTTCTGTGCAGCCTTTGCTCAGAAGAGTCCAGATCAGATTGGGCCTTCTCTAACGCCATCTGTTGCCTTTTTGCCAGATCATGGCCTTCAGCACATTTATTCTGTATGGCTCCCATGTATAAATATAAATATGCCGCTATCCTAACAATCTTGTCGTGCTCATCTTTGGCCTTAGGAGCCATATATAGTTCACTCAGGGCCACGTGTAATGGACCCTGATCTCTATATATATCTGACCCTGTTTCAGTGACCTGTTGCGTGATGGCCTGCAACCAGATTGTTTGGTCCTGGTGAGTCCATTCACCTCTCACAAATAGTTTGTGTAAGAAGTGCTCTCTGGCCATTTTCATGTCTACTAAGGTCGTCATTCTAGAGATTGGTCTCTGTCCTGACTTACAGAAGTTTGTATTTTATTTTTGCAGAACAGAACTTTTCTTGGAGTGTCCCTTTTGAGGAGTGCTTCACAGCGTAATGCCGCGTGGTGATCCGACCGGATGTATGTATCCCGTCAGTTAGCACACTGTATTAAGCTGCACAAGTGGTATTCTAACCCAAACGTCCGGCTCGAGCCCCCAATTTGTAAGAGGATTCAATTCAACACTACAGCTAAGTCAACGCCTAGTCTATAATACTGAATGAAAACCCTTATTGATATATCTTTAGGTCCAGTTCATGCGTTCTGGATGACTACCCCTGTATAACACCCCTCTCTTGGAATCCCCCTGACCCCACTGAGCCAAGAAGTAGTTCTGTTTTGCAAGTTTAAAAGGTTTATTTGATAATTTAAAATAGATATATATATCACGCTTTATAATAAATTAATAATTGAATAGCACACTTAATCTGATATGATAAAGATCAACAACGGAGAATCTGGCACTAGCACACTTCTTTATAATTACTAAGGAGTTGAGATGAAATGGATAAGGTAGCACACTGGTAATTAGGAACAAAAGTATAATGTGGTAGAGGATGCTTTATGTAAGCTCAGGTGGATGCAACATTCAATGAATGCAGTACAGAAAATACTCAATATGATTTCGACCAAACAATGTAATCACTTTTCTCTGGCTATTCACTCCCCCCCTCTTTATGCAATGCAAGGAAATGGGAGGAAAGCACACAGTTCTCAGAAATGCAATCAATGTAATCAGTTCAATCCAGCAAGCTTAGACAACAGAAAACAGATAGGAGTTTTGAAATCACAGGCCCAAATTGCTTTGATATGTGCTGGCAATGAATGAGAAATATGCTGGAAACGCTTTTAATTCCCTTTCAGAGGTTCAGGGTGAGTGGTATCTAGTTAATATTAGTCCAGGCTCACACTAGCAATGATGCAGGGATAGTTAGCAGGTTAAACGAATTTCTGACAAATGGAAAGCAAACAGCAGCAGTTTTTACATGTGAAGAAATTGCAAATCGCGGTAAAATTCGCGGATGCGTGTTCCGCGATTGCGGTAAAACTATAAGGGGTAGGAATGCGGTTCTTGGTGCGATTCAAAGCTACGATTCTAAGCTATCAGAGGAAAGTTACTGCAAGTCTCTAGCCCAAACGGTCGCGGAGATATGAGCGATTTTGTGAAGGTCGTTTTTCAGATTTGAAATTTTAAAGTTCAAAAAGACAAGTGCAGCTTGCGACTAGAAAATGACAAGTGACAGCTTTACAAATGACAGGTGACAGTTCTACTTAGGTTAAATAGATTGAATTAGATGAATTTAAACTAAGAGATTGGTTCTACACAGTTCTGCTGGGTACTCACACTATATTCTTGAATTAAATGGGCCTCATCACGGATCTGGTCAGGGTTTTAGACTGGGCTCTGGTCACTCTCTCTGCTGGTCTGGGTCTCTCTGGGTACAGCACTGCTTTCTCTCTGGTCTGGTCTCTTTGGAGGTTTGATGGAGGTAAGTATGGATTTTTCCGGCAGAGCGTCCCGCTGCAGATGGATTTGGAAGGTCTCTATCTGTCCTGTCTGTCTGCTTTTATGTGTTTAGAATGTGGGAGTGTTCTAGCATCACTGACCCTACCTCTCTCTCAGCTTCTAATTGGTCAAACTTCCATTTATCATTTGATTGGGGAATGAACTGTGAGTCAGAGGGATGTCATTTTACAGCCTGCAGAAAATCCACTCCTCCTGTCAACTTACACACAAATCTAGATTTGAAACAAATACATATTTGCAGAGGTACATATTGTTTTAAAATCATATGCACCCATCATGCATTACAGGAGGTATCCCCTGTTCAAACTCTGCTCTTCCTGGGAGCTTGCATTCAGAAATGGCACATATTTCACTTTTTAACTGATTTTTCAATTTCTGACATTGACCCAACTTTACATATATGTGTGCAGGGAGTATGGACATTAACTGAAGAAGTTTCAGATTTTTAACATGCATACATTTAGAGTAATATCCACTTTTCCGCTAAAACCCCCCTGAACATGCCACTGGGTCGAAAAACCTCTTAAAATGTGGGCAGAAAAATCACAAGAATTATGGTATCATTTATAAAATTTTCACATGTCCGTACTATGAGTTATTCATCTTTTTAAAGTTATGTTCTGGCTCCAAAGGGGTGTGGTTTCCCAGGTCACATGGTATAGAAACCAGTCTTTCCAGTTTCTGCCAAGCCAGCTTGCTCTCACAGGCAGTGCTCCTCCCAGCTCCTGCCAAGAGGAAGCTACATTTTACGACTGCGTAATAAAAACCTTTGCCTGAGTGAAGAGGGCTTTGTTCACTCTCCTACAGAGCACAGATAATTCAATTATCAGATAGATGGCATATCCTTAGTGTGGGCAGCAAAAGGAAGGTTGGCCTGGGAACACAGCTGTGACTCAAGTTTCCCTTCTGATGGGGGTAGTTGCCAGGCAGAATTCAGTTCCTTAAGCCAGGTTTCAGATAAAATGTCACTTTTTGTTCCCCAGTTCCTGCATTCAAATAAAACTAAACATTTTCACATATGCAGCTAGAAGGCTGATTCTAAGTTTAAAACTATGACATTTAAACAATTGCAACCTATGTGATACTCAAAAGTAGGTCACTCAGTCAATTTAAACATTTTCGATTTTAGTGTCTTTAAATCCAGTGCAACTTAAACTGCTGACTCCATAGCAGTTTTGTTATAAGCATTGTTTTGGGCTCTTCATTTCCCAGATTTTGTAGGCACACAAAACTCCATTCTGCCAAATGTCTGCTGGTGTTCAGTGAATATTTTGCACATATTGCAATGTTTGAAATAGGCACTTTGGCTTGCCTTCAGAGAAACACAGGGTGGTTTTAAACTGCCGGCTTTTGGATAGTGGTGAGCACTGGTACTGCACCCATTTTTGGGATTTAAGAAAATGAATTCCCCACAATTCTAGGTTGCATTTGGCAATCAGCATTGCCATTCCCAATGGTTTCAGACTACTGTGCGGGTAGTCCAATGGTGGTTTTAGGCAGCGTCCTTCTGTGCCCATAACATCGGCAAAAATGGGTGGCAGCCTATTCTTCCTGCATTTCCCTGTGCATTTTCTGGGAAGCTCTGGCCATCATGATGTTTTCATGTCAGTACTGCACAGTTTTGAGGTAGGGCTAGGATGCATGGGTAAATACATCCCACAACTTTGAAGCCATAATATCTGACACATTTGATCTATATCCCTTTTCCCACTCTGCACCTGCTATGCATTTGGTCAATAGATGGCTTTATTATTATTATTATTTATTTAATGTGATTTAGTCTGAGAAAACTCAAACTTTACACATATTATAAACATATTATAAAAAAATAATTATACAATATGTTTAACAATTATATATAAAACAAATACAACAAATCAATAATTCACATGATACTTAAAAAGAATCCTACATCAACTGATTGGCCACTTAGATTCTCACTCGGCCACCTGCATATATGTACATAACAACTCAAGTATTATCACAGTTCCAACTCTTTTCCCCTGGACTAATCAGATGTATATCTTTCTTATCAGTAACTCATTTTAGCATTCCTAACTTAAGTTCCACCTTTAGCCATATGTTGTAAAGGGCAATTAATAGGCTCATATTCCCCGAGTTTGTACAATAACACCAAAAGGACAGATCTTTCAAAGTTTCCAGGTTATGTACATATTTACCAAGTAGTAAATGAGTAGTATTGGCCATTTCTTGGCAATCAGTTAATAGATGTCTAGCTGTCTCCAGTTTATCCATTTGCTTACAAAGACGGCAAAATCGATCCTTAGTAGGAATCATTGCTCTGCTCCCCAAGATCATCATGGTTGGTAACTGTTCCATTCTAAAAAGGATGCTGAATCGTCAAAGTATTTTAGCTGGGCAAAGGTTCAGGTAGGTCTGTGGTTGCATAATGTTATGGTTTCTAATTTGAACAAATTGATAACTCTTCAGTGTACTTAAATGAGCAAAGTTCTCTAGCCAGTCCCACAAAGCAACTCTCTTTCCAAGTGCATTTATAACAGGCTTCGAGAAACTGGCTCCTCTATGGTATTTCATTATGGGTTCAAATAATGTACCAGTGATATAGTTTTTATTAAATTCCTGGTGGACTGCCATTAATAGGGGATTGGAGGTGGCACTCATCATCCTCAGAAAGAACACAGCTCGCTTTTTAACACCAGTGCTTTTAAGGAGGTGAGTCCTAGTTCTAATCTTATAAGAGCCATCGGCACTCTGGTGGGGCAGCCCCAGTATCCGTCGCCAAATTTTACCTTCAATAACGTGTAAACAAGTCAGATCGAAAGTTAGCAAAACCTCAAGTCCATAGGTAATCATGAGAATGAACACTTGAACATATAATTGTCATGTTGCCCACAGCGTAAAGCCACCCTGTTTACGAGTAAAGTTGGCCATCAGGGCCGTGACTTGGGCAGGTCTGATGGTGCGTGTTTGCTGTAGGTTTTATAATCCCCATATGGTTCAAATTCTACCCCTAGGTAACAATAGGATGAGCACAAAGAATAGTAGTATTGCCCACCACAAGATTGACACGGGTAACTCTTTTATGGGTATATCTCAGTACTTTGGTTTTCTCTAAATTAATGATCAGACCATTGTTACTGACATATTCCCATAGTCCCATAGCCGACCTTCGCAATCCGCCTATGGGGTTGTCTAGTATAACTAGGTCATCTGCATAGGCTAGAACTACACAAGGGGATTCGCCAACTTTAGGAGGACAATTTTTCACGGTCGCTAGTACTATTGGTATGTCATGGACATATAGATTATAGACTAATGGTGCTGTGACGCACCCTTGATTCACCCCCCTGTTCTGCAACACCCTATTAGTCAGATGTCCTTCCTGATCTAATTTAAGTCCGACTGAGGTGTTTAGGTGTAAAAGTCTAAGATAATAAAGTAGGCCTTCAGGGCAGCCCATATCTTCAAGTTTCGCCCATAACCGATCTCTACGGATGGAGTCAAACACTGCCTTAAAATCAATATATAATGCATAGAGTGGTGGCTGCCCCTTGATACTCGCTCTGGTGCGTAGAATGTCCTTAACTATCAGAATATGGGTAGTGGAATAGTCCCGACGGAACCCACTCTGAAATTTACACAGAATGTTAGCTTCATCTATCCAATTCTGAATTTCTCCAAGCAATAATGATGCAAACAGTTTACCTGTGATGTCTAACATAGAAAGTAACCTGTAATTGTAAGGGTCTAATCAATTTCCCTTTTTGAAAATCGGGATAAGGATCGCTGTTTGCCAAGAATTAGGTATTTTCCCTGAGACCAAGATCTTCTTAAACAAGATAGTAAGCAGGATAGCCCAGAGGTCAGGATGGTTCTTAATGACGGCATTGGACAATCCATTAGGACCAAGGGCTCTCGAAGCTTTCAGCTCTTTGATTTTACTAAGTATCATCCCATGCGATACATCAAAGGGAGGATCGGATGAAGTCAGTCTTACTGGCATATGCTCATCCACCTGACTTTTTGAATTACGAGCTTCCAGAAATTTTACCCATACTGCTCCAATTATAGGATTAACTAGTTGGCCTTTGCTCTTCGCTTTAGCCTCGCTTAAGAGCACCCAAATGCTACGCGAGTGTCTAGAACCAATCGTCTGAACTAATCGTTGGTATGAGCGAATGCTCTCAGCCTTTTTGATATTCTTAATAGTTATCCTATATCTGTTTTTTGTTTTCCTAATCAATTCGCCATATTGTGACATAGGTAATTTCATAGCCTTCATTCTTCGAAGCTCGGCTCTAATATCCCTCTTAGCGTCCCTTATTTCTTTATTAAAGGGTCGCGTATTACGTTCTATTCTTAACATTACCCCCATGGGGCTAGCAGCGTGTTTACCGGAGAAGGCCAAGATCCAATCTTCGATAGCATTAATGGACATATCATCGAAGTCCAAAGAGTTCAGGATATCTAGGTGGATTAGGGATTCAGTGGCTAATCTTATATTCTTATCTGACCAGCTTATTCGTGTTCCAGCATTATTCACCTTAATTTTTCTCATATTAGTTTGTGTAATAGGATCCCTGGGGATATTGAGTGTGCACCGAAGGATTGCGTGATCACTCCAATTGTGGTTAATCACTTCCATATCCATCACCTGTTGTAACAGTATTGGGCTCATAAAGATATAGTCCAATGTGCTAGACGATACACCATTTGACCGTGTGTGTTTACCTGGGGAGTCGCTAAAAGTACGTCCATTAATCATTTCTAACTCGCAACAGTCAAACAGACAAATCCAGCCCTGTCCCTCCACACTCTTTTTCGCATGAGTCATACTACATTTCTCCTTTAGCTTAGGATACTGAGTAACACCTCCCTCGCCCTTCATATAGCAATTAAAATCCCCCAAGACAATTACCGCTGAGTTCCCTGCTTTGATCATCCAGGTTGTCATTATATTGTGTAGCGCATCCTGGATTTGATCCCTAAATGCAGCACCCGGAGGTTTATAGAGACTTATAAGTAGAAATCTTTCAAGGCTACTCTCTCTCCCCAGATCCACTTCTACTGCAATAAGGTAATCGTCTAGGTGACGATAGAACCGTTTGGAGACCAATGAGTTTGCTACCCCAATAAGTAGTCCCCCATAAGGATGACCTCTTGTGCCCCTTTTAGCAAATACTTGATGAACAACAAAACCATCTAATAACAAGGGGTCCATTGCCCAGGTCTCTAGTTTGCCAATAGAGCAGTGGACCCCTCAGTTCTTAATAAATGCATAAAACCGCGACAGTTCCAGGACAGAACCGTGAAATCTCAATGGTTCGCTAATACCCCCGGCAAGGACTCCAACAACCATTTTAAGACTTGCTGCGCATCGGCAAGTTCAAGTTTTTTTCCTTCCATGTCCTTGACACTGCCTGTTTCACTTTCTGGAATAGTAACTTCTTCTTGAACAGCATTCGGATCTCTCTCATTCAAATCCACATCAATGTCGATGTCCACTGATCTCAAGTCTTCTTTATATTTTCTAATAATCTTTGTACAATGTAGCGCAGAGACATTGGGATTAGGACCATTTAGCGGCTCAACGAACAGGAAGTCTTCAGATGTAAGAACTCAAAGTTGAGGAACATAATTAAGCCTAATTAATAGCTCCGATCGTGTTAGCCATTTGTTTTGACCACTTTGGTATAGGTTCTTTATCAGGCAAACCCTGTTATCTGCCGGATCTTTCCGATTTTCAATCGACTTTGAAGGTGTTATCATTACTTTTCCTTTCTCGAACAAAGATTTCACAGGTTGTTCAGGCGACCCTATTTCTCTTATGTCTTCTTCCTGATCAACAATCTCTAATACTTCCTCTTCTTCGTCCACCGCTTTCGTCTTTTCTTGTTCCTTAAGAAGCCAACTAGTTAGATGGCCCTTAGCTGGTAGATTCTTATTCCTAGATTTGGCAGCTCTTTTCCTTGCTTTTTTTTAACGCAGATCGGGAATAGATAAATCTTCCTCCAATACAGGCAGAGTGTTCGATTTAATAAGCTTTTGAGCTTTCTTTGCCAGTCTCTGCTGCTTCCGAGAAAAGAAGACTTGCAGGCTATGTTCATGGTGTGTCTCCGTCTCTTTGTCTAATTGTTCCTCCTGCTCTTCGGGAATTAGTATCTCCATCTCTTTGTCTAATTGTTCCTCATATTCTTTGGAAATCTGTATCGCTTCAGAAAGGTTGGCTTCAGTCTCTTCCCTTTCTTTTACATTATGCTCTTGTATCGCAGTCAGAGTATTAGTGTTGGCCAGAATGCGTCCAGACATTTGTAAAAGAATCTTGAGTGCGAATTGCAATGCAGCTACTGAGGACTGAAGCTCAGCAATCTCATTTGTCATAGTAATATGACAACCTAAGTCTTCTGTTTCTTCTTCGCGTCTTCCATGGAGGTCATCACGAGATTAGGGAAAGCAGATAATCTTCCAGTGCTCTCTATAGGTTTAGGTAGATCAGGCGACGTGCACATTGAACTTTCTGTCTGATGCAGTACTCTATTTTCTATTGTCAGTCAAGTTTGAGAGGACATCTCCTTTTGAATACTTAAACACAGCTTCAGCAAGGAGTTTTTGTCGATATCCTCATAGTTAGATGAACTCATTAGAATGCTGCTTCTAGATTCAGGCACCTAAACTTCCTCAATTATTGTTAAGTTAATGTCCGCTGGTGGATTAGGTGGGAAAAAAACCTGTTATTGTACCTTGACCTGCTACAACAGGTTTCCTATTTTTCTTTTTAGTCTTGGGCTTATTCTCCATGGTTATCTCTTCAACGCTCTCCTTACCAAGCTGTGTTCTTGAGTTACAGAGGCAATATCGGTTCTTAAGAGCCCCTCTTCCCGGTGGCATTTCAATCCCAGCCGCCACCAGAGAGCCAAGCTGAATGGTGATAGAGTGTAGGTCAACAAAAGCCACCCCCAATAGTTATTCTAATTAGGTGGTGAAAAAAAACGGTGGGTCGCAGATATGGGATCAAAGGCACTCAGCCCGCAGTCTCCCAAATAATTTCATTAGATCAACCAATTACAATCCACCTATATGGTGCTTAATACACCAATAAAAGCTTGGTTCCACTATATAACTCTAATGTAGCCAAATAAGTCAGTAAGGGACCGTGCCAATTCACCAACTCTTTTCAGAGCAGTAAAATGGCTCACCCTAGTGACTCCATGGCAGATCGTAACTGAGCTGCTAATGGGGTGGAGGAGGGGAGGCAGTCAGTTAATTCCGAGCTGGCACTTATTCACCACCTTTTCGACCCCTACCCCACACTCGTACCTTCCGCCCACAAGATAATCTCTCTCTCCAGGAGTGGTCGTGTCAACAGCCAGGCGCTGCCGGACGCTCACCCAAGACACACGAGCACCCACGGACTCCCGCGCAGGGCCATCTCTGCTTGCCTCGTCGGCAGCTCCCACAGCTCCGTGGCTCCCACAGGGTTCAGGAAGTCACAAAGTCCGCTTCCAAACCGCCCGCAGCGTCTCAGCCGCGCAACAACTCCTCAAGGCACACAATGGCATGGCGGTTCAGAGGCCAAAACAAACGTACTTTCCAATGCTCCGAAGCTCCACAACCTCAGAGGAAAGAACCCAGCAAACGTCTGGTCGTCAAGCCGCACCAGCTCCGAGCTAAGTAGAGATACGCACCGGCACTAAGCTCAACACTGGCCGCCTCCGACAACCTGAGAACCATGTACAATCGGTACATGATGGCTTTATGTCACTGAGGACACCAGACCCCAGTCGTAGTTCCAAAGGTAATACCGCTGTAGCATTCTGATATACGGAATGTATTTGTTTATACATGGAGTTATTTGTGTAGCCCCGCCAACCTGGTGCCTTCCTGGTTGCAGCTCTTTTTCCCTACTTAAGGAGCCCTCCAGCCTCTTTTCCTTTGCAGATGGAGAGAAGGTGCAAGTGGATCTAGGTCACTTGGCCTAAGCACCACCCACCTTTTTAGCCCTGCCTCTTCCTTCCTGCTCTTAACTCTTAGATCAACGGCGTCTCTCGCCCGGGTGTCCGGAGTGAAGGGCAGTCGAAGAAAAGGGCAATTTCTGTTTGGACCTGTTCAGAACAGGAGGATCCAGGGCCCGAACCCCTGCTCAGACAGCAGGTAAGCATGCACCAACATGTGTTTACTCCCTCTGTCTCCACAGGCCATCCCCACCCCTTTGGTCCCCCCGTGATGTTCCCTTGTGCACCCCCCTTCAGGTGTTGCGTGTTTTGCTTGATTCTTCTACCCTGCTCCCTTCACTCCTCCCCTCCAGCCTACTTCTGCAGGAGTCTGTCCTGATACATTCTGGTTTCACCATCACCATCTTGTGGCCAATGCTGGATTTGACTTTTATGGAATTCATTGATTCACGGTGTGTCATCCTTTCTCATGGTGGCCCTGAATCATGCTGTTCCCATCTTCATCATGTATCCAGGCTTGCAACATTATGTGTTACTATTTGTATTTATTTATTTGTATTAATTGATTTATTAAGCGCTTTACGCCAAAGTTGACTTCTGCAATTGTATTCGCTCTTCCCTCTTGCTTCGCCACTTTTTTTGACTGCTTACTCTCTGTTCTCTCCTCCTCTCCCTTCTCCTATCTCATCCCCTCACTTTCTTCTATGCACTTTATCAGAATTGTCCCTGGACCTAGTATGATAGCAACCTCGTCTGTCTCCTCCCACCTCCCCTTACTTGTTTCCCCTCCGCTGCCCCCGCCAGCACTATCAGAAATGTTGTCAGGCCTAGTACGATAGTCGCTTGTTTTGTTCCTCCCCTCCCTTTCTGCTCCCCTCTTCCTCACCTTTTGTTTTCTCCGGCACTACCAGAAATGGCGTCAGGCTGAGTACGATAGTTAATTTAACACCCTTACTGTTCATGGCCTGTAATAATGTCATTGTATTTTCCCTTGTTCCCTCCCTTGCCTTGAAGCAATTTGAAACACATTGTGTATAGGCGCTATATAAATAAACTATCATATCATATCATGGGTGAATATTGTGACTGCATGTCTGCAAACAACACCAAAGTATAGAGGCAGGCATAAATGCATTGTGTCTGTGAACTGCTGCATGCAAATATCATGTATGCTTCCCTGGGGTGTAATATGTTATGTTCTGTTATGTTATATGGCATTTGTATAGCGTCTAATGGCATTTGTATGCCTTCAAAGCGCTGTTGGTGAATACCCACTCGAGTTATAATCATGTGAAAGGACGGCGTTCATAACGCTTCTTTTAGTTAGATAGTTCTACCTCGTTTTGTATCTCTACGTCTCCTGTTGTTTTATCTTACGGCCCATTCTCCCCTTCAGCTTGCTGAAGTAGAGAGAGAGAAGTTTCCAACAGCAAGGTCTCTAGTTGATTTATTATATCTCCTATTGAGTTGTTCTTGAACATGCTAGATTGTGGCATAATAGAAAGTTAAGATGTAATATCCTGGAATGGAAAACTTCCCAGCTGCTTAGTAGCTGTTTCTATAGACACAGATGTATTAAAGTTCAATTACTTTTTTCCCTTTGTGACACAATGCAGTCTTGTAGAGAGCAGGGTAATTTGTCTTTTCACTCGAGTATTACACTGTATCTGTCATGGTCATCATAATGACAGAATCAGTGGCCATCATCGCCTTTTTAGGAGAACATGAAACCTTCTGTGCAAACTATAGCCCTCTAAAGCCTGTGCTTCCATTAGATCGTCAATTGGCCGATTTATGAAAAATCTGCCAACTTGACATGTAAATCTGCTAAGAGAGCCTAAGCAGCAGGTCACTGAGCATTTCTAAAGTAAGTTCAGACAGTGAGTATTACATATATAGAATACAAAAGCCTTACTTTACAGACAGTGTGGATGAAAAACCACTCCAAGCTGCCCTTTTTGATTGGTTTATTACTATCTGTTCAGGTTGTTATTTATTTAATAATGACAAGGTCTGACTTGAGCAGCATTAGAAGTTTATTTGTACTAAAAGGGGACTCATATTATTGTCTTACATCTTGAGGATCCTCCACAACATTGTCAGGATTGAAGACTACATACATTCAACCTGGCGATAAAGTTATATTGTTCCTATTTGAAAAAAGGGCGACACGACTGATGCCAGTAATTATCGCCCTATAGCCCTATTAGACTCTTCTGCAACAATGTTAACCGCTGTTCTGCTAGAATAGCTAAACAAATTGCAAACCTACCACATTTCAGGTTGGATTTTATTCCCAAGTAGGGACTTCTTTAATTGACCTTGTTGTCAAGCTCGTACAGCAACAACAACAAGTACTAAATGCTAAGTGTTCACCTTTATTTTGTGCATATGTGGATCTATCGCAGGCATTTGACCATGTGAATAGAAATCAGCCCTGGAACAAATGATGGCAATGGGGTATCCAAGGGTGTCTGCTCAAATTAATAATGGGCTTCATTAAGATACTCCTATCCGTATCAAATTGAATGCAAGTGGACACAATTCCAATATACAAAGTGTTGCAGCAGGGATGTGTCCTTGTGCCTGTACTATTCCAACTCTACATCTTGGATTTAACACCAGCTCTAGAATGGGAGGAACACAAAGCATTTCCTCTAAAATTTGGACATTTAAAGATTCAGACCCTTTTATTTGCGGATCATTTTATGTTATTTGCCAAAACACAATTAGAATTACAGCCTGGCATGTCATTCCTTGAAACGGATATGAATTTGAATAGCCTTCTAATTAATGCGACAAAATCGTCAATTCTAATGAATAAGTCGGGATACATTCTCATGGTTTATCGTGGGCAGATAGATCGCTCTAACCTTCCATCTAAGATATTAGGGTCTTCCGATTTATGACAATCAGCGTGTACATTTTCGCTTTTGGCAACAATGTGAAAAATCAAAGCCGAAAACTGTGGCTTTACGTTGACTCCTTTAAAAATAATGTATACTGGGAAAGTCGTTCCATACTTATTTTATTACCCTTACCCACAAATAAAATATTAGCATCGAATAGAAGGTGTATTCTAGACAAAGATTCTCAGATTACCTAACTCTATTTCACAAGCCTAAATTCACTATGAGTTTGGATTTCAGTCATGGAGATCAGTGATACATCAAAATAAATTAAACCTTTTTTTTAATAAAATCTTAAGTCCAAGAAGAAAATAATTGTACATTGATCTGAACGAAATATACAAGGAGAAGGCTGCAACACCATAACATAAATGTACTCAGGAATGTGAAGAAATCGTAAAAGAAATAGATTAGAGTATTCCTTCATTTTTTGGAAATCCTAATAAAACAATGAAAAAATGTAAGATCGATGATTGTCAACAGCGGGAGAAATTACTTGAATATAAACTGCTTACAGAATACACAAACATGTTAAGACCAGTTTGTCATCTCCCTATATACCTGCCTCATTACCCCAATCAACATGTTTGTTATGTCTTCATGAGGTTTTGTTTTAATGCGTTAGGAACACTAGTCCGATGGGGTCCCATTCGAGGAATTGATAAGAGCAATCGTATCTGCATACTATGCATCAATGCCTCTCAATACAAAACAGTGAAGAACCTTATTATATATTGTCTAGTCACTTTAGGACATAGAAGAATATTATTCAATACATGTGTACATGAACCAAGCTCAGTAGTTTGTGAGGAACTTTGTACATGCCTGATGGAAGGCACACAGATATCTTTGATCATTGCATTGCTTAGGGTTTTAAAAATATTGCAAGATTTAATGAGGAATTTTATATAATGTCATAAAATAATACTTGTAATATGAATGTATCATTAATCTAATTGTGATAAGAAACTGAATTGTTCTAATGTAATGCAATGCACTACATTTCTTTTTCGTTGTGATGTATGATAATTTGTTTTTTCTCTCTTTGTTGTTTCTTTTCTCATTTTCTCCCTTTTTTCTTCCTTTTTTTAACTTTATATTAATGATGTATTTGTTAGTTTTGTAGTGGCTTTCTAGTCTTGTGGCCTCATCACGAGTTGGGCGGTAACGCCAGCGCTAATAGCGCTGGCGCTATCTGCCCTACCGCCAAACCCACCAGCGCTATTAGCGCCGGATCACAGGTTTAGCGGATTTGGAAATCCCCATTCCCCATTGAGCCCATTCGGGAATGCCCCGCCGGCGGTATGAGCACGAATTTTCGGCGGATTTCCCCCCAGCTCAGAGCTGGGGAGAAATCCGCTGAAGCCCTGATTTGCCGGACCCTTAAATCCAGTGGTAATAGCGCTACCGCCGGATTTAAGGGTTACCACAAAACTCGTGATGAGGCCCTTAGGCATGTTACTTTTATCGCACATAGGTTTTCACTATTTACCTTTCATCAGTCTTGTGACCTGTTAGTAAGCAGCTGGACTTCATTTCCCTTCTACGCCTGGGGCTGAGCACTTTGCGCTTCATGCTTTTGTGACCCTCAGTGAGAAAGAAAATGCATAGGCATTGAGCATTACCTTGAAGCCTGTTTGTGCCTTTTCGTGCCTCACGAAAGAATGTCTTGCTGCCAATTTCACTGGAGTGTTTTCTGCTCGTTTCGACTGTCCCATCAGAAATACGATGTGTGCTGCATCTTGTTTGAGTTTTAGCCCAGCCTTTGGGATGATTCGATGCACCAGAGGATATAAGAAATGCTTCAATACAAGCCACCATGCTATTTCGCTTAGTTTTGATAGACGCTTCCCACGCCTCATCAACTTCCTTTCCTCTCCTGCTGTCCCTCCTCCTCTGTCCTCGGCTACCTTGCCTCTACCCTCCCTCCCTGCCCCCTCTCGTGCTCCTTCTTCACCTCCCGCTTTTACACCTCCGCAGGGCGTACCTCTGATCTGTACCCCTCCCCGGAAGTCCTTCAAGGATGGCAACCTTCTCCACATTGCCACTCTTAACTCTCGCTCTGCAATCAAGCATTCCTCTGATATCTGGCACCTTTTTGAGGAACTGGACCTTGACGTCCTCAGTCTCACTGAGACATGGTTCACGGCCAGCTCTGTCACCAGCTTTGACACACTCCTACCTGACGGTTACAAGATCCTCTCCGTGCCCAGGCCCAACCGTGCAGGGGGGGTGTGGCCCTTATCTTCCCTGAGTGGATTCCTGCCACTGTCACTCCTACGCAGACCTACTCCTCTTTTGAGTGTCTTGTCTGCCTACTCTCTCTCTCTCCTAGCCACTCCCTTACCGTGGCTACTATCTATCGGCCACCTGGTCAAATCTCCTCCTTCCTCTCTGAGTGGGCTGACCTCTCCTCCTCACTCCTGTCCTCAACCACTCAACTCCTCATTCTTGGTGACTTCAACATCCACTTGGATGCCTCCTGTCCCCCCACGGGACTCTTTCGTGACCTCTGCGGCTCTCTCTCACTCTCTAGTCTCCCGTCTGGGCCTACCCATTCTGCAGGGCACACTCTTGATGCTCTGATCTCTTCTGACCTTCCCCTCTCCGTCCCTCTCTCCACTCCTCTCTCCTGGAGTGATCACTTTCTCCTATCCTCCCACCTCACCCTCCCTACCCCACAGGCAAAGCCATCCTCATCACTGCCACCCACCATCTCGGTCATCCGACCCATGAAGCGCGTGTCAGTTGAGGCTTTCGCTGACACCTCCTCGCCCCCCTCCCCCTTCGGCTGACTCCCACCCTGACAGAGCCCTCTCCATGCTCCACTCTGCTATATCTGATACTCTTGATATCCTTCCCCCCGTCATGAGAATCCGCCTGAAGCCCAAAGCCAAATGTAACTCCTGGTATGACTCGGATCTCGTCACCCTAAAACGCAAGTGCAGGGTGGCAGAGAGGAAATGGCGTGCTTCATGTTCATCCTCTGACAAACTGGCCTGCCGCCTGCTCCAAAGGCAATACCGTCTCTCTGTTCTCACCAAGAAGAGAGCCCTTATCCAAGCCCCCATCTCTGCGGCATCTAACAACTCGGCCAAACTCTTTAAAATCTGCAAGGAGCTTGCCAACCCTGCTGCAGTCTCTACCTCTCCTGTCCCCTCCCAGGCCCTCTGCACTGCACTGGCCTCTCACTTCATCTCTAAAACTCAGGACATCCTGTCCTCACTCTCCTCCTATCACTTCCCTCCCTCTCTTCCCGGCTCTTCCTCTTGCCCTTCTGCAGCCAACCCTCCTCCCTCCTTCTCTGCCTTTCCCCTTTTTTCTGCTGACGAGGTTTCCAGACAAGTCCGATCTATGAAAGTCTCGTCTAAACAGATTCACCCCTGTTCTTCCAAAACTATCAAGGACCACATCGACTCCCTGGCTCCTGCCCTGGCTGACTTTTGCAACCACTCCTTCGCCTCTGGAGTCTTCCCATCCCCCCTTAAGCACTCCCTTGTGCACCCTCTTCTTAAGAAACCCTCTTCTGACCCCTCCTGCCTGGCTAACTATCGCCCAATCTCCATCACTCCCTTCCTGGGCAAGCTCCTGGAGAAACTGGCCATCTCCCAGCTTAACCTCCATGCTGAATCTGTTGGTAGTCTTCATGATCATCAATCTGGCTTCAGAGCTGCCAGAAGCATGGAAACTGCTCTCCTGAACATCTGTGAGGACTTGCTCTTGAACCTCGACTCCAACACTCCGTGTGTTCTCATTCTGCTTGATCTCTCTTATGCCTTTGACACTGTCAACCATGCCATACTGCTCAACTGTCTCTGTGATAACCTGGGTATCACTGGTCAGGCTCTGGCGTGGCTGACATCTTTCCTCTCCAATCGTCCCTCCCAGGTCCAACTGGGGTCCTTCCTCTCTGACATCTTTTTCTCCACCTGTGGTGTCCCCCAGGGATCCAATCTCTCTCCCTGGCTGTTTAACCAGTTTCTAGCACTCCTTGCCCACCGCATCGTCGCTCTCTGTCCCAACTTTCAGTGCTATGCAGACGATACCCAGCTCATTTTCAGGCTACCCTCGGCCTCCTCCTCACCTTCCCTCATTTCTGACTGTCTGTCTGCTATCCAGGAATGGTGTGCCGCCAATGACCTCTGCCTTAATGCCAGTAAGACTGAGATTCTACTCATCGGCACACCCACTCCCTCCTTCCCTGCAGCTCTCTGGCCGGCCTCTCTCGGCCCTCTTCCTGCTCCTACCTGCAAGGCAAAAAACCTCAGGGTCATCTTCGACTCCACACTATCCTTCTCTCCTCATATATCTGATGTCTCTAAGAAGTCACACTACCAGCTGCACCTCCTCAGAGGTATTCTTCCCTTCCTCTCCTTCCCTCAGAAGCTCACTGTCTCCCGAGCCCTGGTTCTCTCAAAGCTGGACTTCTGTAACAGCCTCTATCTTAATCTGCCTGCCTCCACTCTCCGCCCTCTGCAACTCATCCAGAACAGAACTGCGAGACTTGTCCTTGGCCTCAAGCCCAGGGACCATATCTCTCCAGGACTGAAATCTCTACACTGGCTCCCAGTGGCTGTGAGGATAAAGTTCAAAACCCTCTGCATTGTCCACAAGGCCTTCTGGGGCCTGGGGCCTAAATACCTTCAACTCTCTCTTCCTAAATATCTTCCTTCCCGAGCCCTTCGCTCATCCGTCTCCAACTCCCTCAGGGTCAGCTGCTTCTCGAAGCAACGAGCTGGTGGTAGATCTCTCTCCGCGGCAGGGGCCTCTCTCTGGAACAGCCTTCCTGCTGCCCTGAAATTTGAGGAGAACCATCTCCGGTTCCGGAAGCACCTCAAAACCTTCCTCTTTGCTTCTGCTTTCTCTCTCCCTCTCCCCTGCTAATTATTCACTGAAACTGCACTGAATCTGCAACTGGGCCACTCTCACTGACCTCGGTCCTGGGCCCAGCCACTCTCCACTTGCACTGCCTCCCTGGCAACCCCTGCACTGTGGGACTGTCTCTGTATCCCTACAGCCCCCCCTTCCCAGCACTTGTCTGCACTTACCCTGCACTTGCCACCAGCTGGCCCTTTTCTTGTACTGCACTTCCCCCCTCCCCTTGCACTTCTCCCTTCCCCCTACCCCTGCACTTGCGCGATCTGAATGACACCTGGCCTAGTAGGATCGTTGTCTGTCCTCCCCTTGTTTCCCCCCTCCCTGCCTCGTCGCGCCTTGAAACACTTGTGTATAGGCGTGTTACAAATGCCATATCATATCATATATCATATCATTAGAACATTTAACAAATTAGCTTGAAACCTATTGTTTATGGAGATATTCTGCATCAGGTTGCAGGTCCTTCCTCTAAGGCACTGGCTGATACATGTGTTTCTGACAGTTCTCTAATGAAATCCTCTCCTTGCATGAGCATTTCCTTTCCTGCTTTGGCTCCTCACTGATCTGTTGTCTAAATAACACCCACTCTGCCTCTTCTCATGTTTTCGATATCCACGCTTTTATTGGAGAAAAATACCTCAACATTATTTTTCTCATGGACACTTTGGTGAATGATGCTTTTGGGCCTATGACACTGAGCTTAGCAACTCAGAACTTCACTCTCATTCATACTGACATAGTTGGCAAGAGGTGAAGGCCTTGATATTATTTTCAAAGACTTCCTAAACCTGTGCCAGCTTAATAATACTGAATTCTCATCCTGCAAAACATTATTGTGCACATTGTTTCTATTTGATGCAGAGACTATTACCTTTCTGTTGATCTACCATCCCTAAGCAGCCGTAAAGCTGAACTTATGGAGCAGATCAGCGACTCTTTGTTATCGCTATATCTTTCTGCAACATTTGGGTCGCAGATCTAACCGATATCCATGCTGTAGTAATAAAAGATCAAGCAGCGGCCATCCCGGATGTGGGACCTACCCAAAACCAAGGCTTGTTGGAGAGCTCGGAAATGTAAAGAGATATTCTCGCAGAAAATGCGGTGTACATTAAAGAAACAAATAAAGGAGGACACAATTACTGGAAATGCAGCATATGTTATGTTGTGCAATGTTAGATTAATATGCATTTATACTGAACCAAATGATCCCTTTAGTAGTATCAGAGCACCTAGGCCTGTCTGTGGAGTGATGCACTTTTCCCCTGCTACTGGTAGTCAGACTTTAGTCTGCTGGAGGCAAGAAAATTAGCAAAGGGAAAAAAAAGAGGATGGGGAAGAGTCAAAGAGATGCTACGAACACAGAGAAGAGGGGAAGGATTTAGTGGGGAGACTGTTTTGGGACAGCATGTGTGTGTGGCAGACCTGTTAGGTGGACCATAGTTCTGCAAAATTGAGAAGGCGGCTATGTCCTAAAGTGGTATGATAACTGGGTTGTGTTTCCAGGATAGATTTTGAGAATTGCAAGTTAATACAAAGTGTAATGCTGGATACATGAGGGTCACAAGAGTGTGTTCTGACAGTCCTGGACATTTGGAGGCCGATTCATGGAATAATTAGCGCGGCGCAAGTGGGCAAAAACGTGCGATTCGCAGTGGAATAGCGAAAATCGCAGTGCAATTGCGAAAATCGCACGAAAAGCAGCGCACGTCGATTCATGGAAGGCCGTGCGCGAGAAAACCAGCGGATGTGCGATAAAAAGTGCGCGGCGCACGTTGGCGCACAGGCCATCTAACAGCGTGCGCCAGGTCACTGCGAAAATCGCACAGGCCACAGCGAAAATCGCACATAGCGCGGCGCACGCAACAAAAGTAGGCGGAACACGGGCGTAACACTCGGAATGGGGAACAACTTGCCAAAACGTGGGCGTCACGGGGGAAGTACAGGGCACAAGTGCGCGGAACGCCCACACGCTCACCTACAACACGTTTTCATGGAATAGAATAGGGGAAAAAAGCGCACGCTCAAACCAGCGCACAGGCACAAACACGACCGCCACAAGAAAGCAGGCGGTAGCGTCTCTGCGGCTGTAAGAAATGTGCGCCAAAAGGTGCGCCAACAAATCGCACCTATATACTGCCATGATGAATGTCCCATACTGTGGCCCTCCAGGAAAAAAGACGTGCAAAGGGGTACCCACAAACACGGACACCCGCTGACAAAAAATACGTGTGCGTGTATACCGGGGTGCGCGGGAAGTCTAACATGCGATTTCAGCAGGGTACGTGCATCACAGGGGTTCGCGTGAAGTTTCACACGCGATCGGGTCTGGGGGAGCGGGCTACGTGTATTTCAGGGGTGCTCGGGAAGTTCCACACGCGAATAGCCTGGGCGCGTGTATTCCAGGGGTGCGCGGGAAGTTCCACACGCGAATAGCCTGGGCGCGTGTATTTCAGGGGTGCGCGGGAAGTTCCACACGCGAACAGCCTGGGCGCGTGTATTTCAGGGGTGCGCGGGAAGTTCCACACGCGAACAGCCTGGGCGCGTGTATTCCAGGGGTGCGCGGGAAGTTCCACACGCGAACAGCCTGGGCGCGTGTATTTCAGGGGTGCGCGGGAAGTTCCACACGCGAACAGCCTGGGCGCGTGTATTTCAGGGGTGCGCGGGAAGTTCCACACGCGAACAGCCTGGGCGCGTGTATTCCAGGGGTGCGCGGGAAGTTCCACACGCGAACAGCCTGGGCGCGTGTATTTCAGGGGTGCGCGGGAAGTTCCACACGCGAACAGCCTGGGCGCGTGTATTTCAGGGGTGCGCGGGAAGTTCCACATGTGATTTGACAGTGTGGGTCCTCCCAGGTGTACCCTGTACACCCTCCACGGCCCCTGCAGGCAGCCCACACCACAGGGGACTACCCTGCATCCCTGGTCATGTCCCGCAGGCAGCCCACCCACCATGGGCATGCCCCCCAGCAAAGGCACATGTCTCCTTGAACTAATGAACACCAACTCATGTCCCCTTGCACCCCCACCCCCCAGCACTGTGGGGCACCTGCCAGCAGGCCCCCACCCATGTCCAACTCATGTCCCCCACCCCCCCACCCCCCCACCCCCCAGCACTGTGGGGCACCTGCCAGCAGGCCCCCACCCATGTCCAACTCATGTCTCCCACCACCCCCACCCCCCAGCCACCAGGGTCACCCTCCACCAGGCCCCCACTCATGTCACCCACCACCCCCACACCCCAGCACTGTGGGGCACCTGCCAGCAGGCCCCCACCCATGTCCAACTCATGTCCCCCACCCCCCCACCCCCCAGCACTGTGGGGCACCTGCCAGCAGGCCCCCACCCATGTCCAACTCATGTCCCCCACCACCCCCACCCCCCAGCACTGTGGGGCACCTGCCAGCAGGCCCCCACCCATGTCCAACTCATGTCTCCCACCACCCCCACCCCCCAGCCACCAGGGGCAGCCTCCACCAGGCCCCCACTCATGTCTCCCACCACCCCCACCCCCCAGCCACCAGGGTCACCCTCCACCAGACCCCCACTCATGTCACCCACCACCCCCACACCCCAGCAGTGCAGGGTCACCCTCCACCAGGCCCCCACTCATGTCACCCACCACCCCCACACCCCAGCAGTGCAGGGTCACCCTCCACCAGGCCCCCACTCATGTCACCCACCACCCCCACACCCCAGCACTGTGGGGCACCTGCCAGCAGGCCCCCACCCATGTCCAACTCATGTCCCCCACCCCCCCCACCCCCCAGCACTGTGGGGCACCTGCCAGCAGGCCCCCACCCATGTCCAACTCATGTCCCCCACCACCCCCACCCCCCAGCACTGTGGGGCACCTGCCAGCAGGCCCCCACCCATGTCCAACTCATGTCTCCCACCACCCCCACACCCCAGCCACCAGGGGCAGCCTCCACCAGGCCCCCACTCATGTCTCCCACCACCCCCACCCCCCAGCCACCAGGGTCACCCTCCACCAGGCCCCCACTCATGTCACCCACCACCCCCACACCCCAGCAGTGCAGGGTCACCCTCCACCAGGCCCCCACTCATGTCACCCACCACCCCCACACCCCAGCAGTGCAGGGTCACCCTCCACCAGGCCCCCACTCATGTCACCCACCACCCCCACACCCCAGCAGTGCAGGGTCACCCTCCACCAGGCCCCCACTCATGTCTCCCACCACCCCCACCCCCCAGCACTGTGGGGCACCTGCCAGCAGGCCCCCACCCATGTCCAACTCATGTCTCCCACCACCCCCACCCCCCAGCCACCAGGGTCACCCTCCACCAGGCCCCCACTCATGTCACCCACCACCCCCACACCCCAGCACTGTGGGGCACCTGCCAGCAGGCCCCCACCCATGTCCAACTCATGTCCCCCACCCCACCCCCACCCCCCAGCACTGTGGGGCACCTGCCAGCAGGCCCCCACCCATGTCCAACTCATGTCCCCCACCACCCCCACCCCCCAGCACTGTGGGGCACCTGCCAGCAGGCCCCCACCCATGTCCAACTCATGTCTCCCACCACCCCCACCCCCCAGCCACCAGGGTCACCCTCCACCAGGCCCCCACTCATGTCTCCCACCACCCCCACCCCCCAGCCACCAGGGTCACACTCCACCAGGCCCCCACTCATGTCACCCACCACCCCCACACCCCAGCAGTGCAGGGTCACCCTCCACCAGGCCCCCACTCATGTCACCCACCACCCCCACCCCCCAGCAGTGCAGGGTCACCCTCCACCAGGCCCCCACTCATGTCTACCACCACCCCCACCCCCCAGCCACCAGGGGCACCCTCCACCAGGCCCCCACTCATGTCACCCACCACCCCCACCCCCCAGCAGTGCAGGGTCACCCTCCACCAGGCCCCCACTCATGTCTCCCACCACCCCCACCCCCCAGCACTGTGGGGCACCTGCCAGCAGGCCCCCACCCATGTCCAACTCATGTCCCCCACCCCCCCACCCCCCAGCACTGTGGGGCACCTGCCAGCAGGCCCCCACCCATGTCCAACTCATGTCCCCCACCACCCCCACCCCCCAGCACTGTGGGGCACCTGCCAGCAGGCCCCCACCCATGTCCAACTCATGTCCCCCACCACCCCCACCCCCCAGCACTGTGGGGCACCTGCCAGCAGGCCCCCACCCATGTCCAACTCATGTCCCCCACCACCCCCACCCCCCAGCACTGTGGGGCACCTTCCAGCAGGCCCCCACCCATGTCCAACTCATGTCTCCCACCACCCCCACCCCCCAGCAGTGCAGGGTCACCCTCCACCAGGCCCCCACTCATGTCTCCCACCACCCCCACCCCCCAGCACTGTGTGGGACCTGCCAGCAGGCCCCCACCCATGTCCAATCCATGCCCCCCTGCACCTGGGTCCCAACATTCCCCAATCATGTCCGTAATGCCCATCCTCCCCTGCCAAAAGGCCCAACCAACTATCACACCCACCCACATATCAAAGGCAATTACATGTTACACCCCCAATGTAAATAATGCAATTTAACACATGTCTGTCACACACAATGGCTGCAAGTGAATGACAAAACACCCAACATGACATGCCTGAAAGCAATGAGATGATATGACACATTGAAGATTAAAAAAATAATATGTATTGAACAGCAAATAAGAAAAAACACAAAGCAAATCAAACAAAACAAGATGAATGTCCAAGAAAAAATTCTGAAAAATTAAAATAAGCCAATAAAGAAGATCATCCTGGGTCCATGAGCCCTACCAAATTAAACCTAACTGACTACTAACTAAAAAGTGAACTATATACAAAAAAGTGGTGCATTGTCCAATCGCAACCAAAAAAAAATCAAAAAAACAAAGGAAACCTAACCCTAACTATACAACTATATACAAAGGCAGCGGGCTATTCGGACGGCTCACTGGTTGTTGTCATGGGCCAGGGCATCATCGAACTCCTGGTCAATGGCTTGGAGGCGGGCATGTTCCCTGGCCCCGAGGTCCCGCAGGGATAACGCAGTGTCCAGCTCAAACTCCCTGCGAAGACCCTCGAGGCACTCAGCCCGCCTCAGCGCCCTCCGCATGGAGTCCTCCGCCCTGACCATCGTGAGCCGTTCCTCCTCTGCCTGCTGCCGCTCCGCACCTATCCGCTGGCACAACCTCTCCCACACGGAAGCCACTCCCATTCCAGGGTTCTCCTGCCCTCCGGCCGATGCCTGCACCCCTGATGTTGATGGCCCCGAGCCATGATGCCTCCCACGTTGAGCCTGCTGCTGCCTCCGACGCAACTGCCTGTGCCAGCACAACGGCATCCAGGCTGATGGAAACCACCGACGCTGTCGTGCACGTGCCCTGCCCGATGATGCCGTCACATCCTCCATCTGCTGGGGTCCAGTTGGTCTGGTGTCCACCCCTGCTGGATCTCTGACTCCCGACTGTGGCAGGGATGGGATCCCCACCGAGCTGGCTGCATTGGTCGGGGCAGGTCCACAGGGGGCCCTGGTGGCATCTGGGCTGGAAGACGGCAAGGAGAACGACTGGTGGATAGCCTGCACAGAGGAGGAGAGGGCCGCCACATTGGCCAACACATGCAGGAAACCCCCGAACATGGCCGATCCCAATTGGGCCACGTCGGCACGGTGCACTTCGTGATGACGTGCGTGCTCCTCCCGGGAAGCACGCACGGCATCACGAATCACAGCCGTGCGCATCGCGACCCCAATCAGGACCTTCTCCGCACGGCCAGGGGTTCCCACGTCCGCAGGTGGAGGGGAGTCAGGTGACATGGACATCCCCTCTACCTGCGGACAGGCCTGGGACGGGGCATCCCTGCTGGTGCATGGTGGTGCACTCACAGGGTCAGGGACAGCGACATGCACAGGCCCCTCCACGGTGACCTGTGCTGCCTCCTGCCCCTGGCCCTGGACTGCACCACTTGCACCAGCAGGGATGCCCCCACCAGGCCCCATGTGTGCCCCAGTGGCGGCCTCCTCCTCCTCTGTGCAAACCACCAACCTGGATGGCTCCTCACCGTCTCCCACCGTAGCAGGCCCCTGTGGGGGCTCACCCACCCCTTCCGCTGCAGCCGTGGGGGCATCCCCGCCGCCTTGCTCCACAGCGCCGTCTCCGCCCTCTTCTTCACTAGCCGCTGCGTAGAGGGAGACAAAGAACACAAGCATCAGGGCACTGTACAATGGTCCCCTAGACAGGAAGCAATAGCAGATGAGCACCACTGTCAAAGTACACTTCCATCATGTCCCTCCACAACACATGGGTCAGTCCAGGCAAAACACACACAGTAACAGGCATGGTGCATGCCATGGACATTTCCATGCATGTCCAATGGACTCTTGAAACATTCAATGATATGTAACTCACATGCATCATGCCTCATGCCCATCACATGCACACACTTCACCTCAGTCACATCCATCTGGCCCCAAACACACCAAACACAGCGGTTACAAGGGTAATTTGGCTGCTTTACTGAATCTGTGCATTGTCACACACATGTGTCATGCATCCATGGCATGCACAAGTCACAGACACGCAGGTCAGGCACACAGACATGGCTACCATATATGCACCTGGCATCAGCACCCATCCCTCACCCCCACCCATGTCCAGGTACAGAGACTGGCATGCTCTCATGTTCAAAATCTGAATAGGGCTCCCCATGCGGCATTTCAACACATGCAACAACCATGTGCATCACACATCACTGGTCGCACATGCATTACCATGATGTCCCTGCACACATACATGCATACATGGCCTATGGCACACATACAGGCAAGTATCATAGAACCAGCACACCGCAACATGCCCTGTCTCACACAGTAATGCATGGACACTTACCGCTCAACTCCAGACGGGCCTCCCTCTCAAGGATCTGGGCGTGGAGCGCTGGGCGTACGTGTTCCAGGACCCTCATCTGGATGGAACTCATGTGGCCCCGGCCCCCCTCCACGAGGCGCCGGGCCTTCACAAGGGTCCTGGACCTCAAGTCCTCCCAGCGCTTCTTGATCTTCAGGACGTCGCGGGTTGCCACCCCCTCCGCGTTGATGGCAACCACACAGTCGGCCCAGATCCTCTGCCATCCTTCCTTGCTGGCGCGGGACGATCCAAAGAGGGCATCATACTGCCCCAGGACATACTCCACCAGGACACCAACTTCGGTGACAGTGAAGCTGGTGCCCCTCTGCCCCTCTGGCCTGGGGTTGCCACTGGTGCCAGATGTGGAAGTGCCCGACATGGCAACCCCAGAGGCAGGTGTGGGTGGGCAACTGGGTCCTGGGGCTGGGCTGTGGAGCGATGTAATACCAGTCGGGAGTCTTCAGTTCCAGCAGGGGTGGACACAGCAACTGGACCCCTGCAGATGGCTGATGTGCAGGCACCAAATGGCAGGGCACGGTGGCAGCAGGCAGGCAGGCAGGCAGGCAGCAGCAGATGGCACGTGGGAGGCTGCTCGGGGCACTGGGGGGCAGTAACTCGGCCTTCTGGGCAGGAGCGTGGGCTTCCGTGTGTTTTCGCGTGGCCAGCTTGATACGGAGTGATTTGGCACGTGAAAATCCTGCACGTCAGCGTGAAATCCGAGGAAAGGCCCTTAGCGCGTAAGCGCGTCAGCACGCATACGCGATTCTATTGGACCAGAGTCCCTCAGCGCGTAAGCGCGTCTGTGACGTGACCCGCACGGGTGTTCCCCACTCAGCACGTGATGACGGGGCACACGTGGAGATACTGCACGTCAGAGTGTCATCGCGTGTAATTGGACAAAAGTGCGCGTACACGCGATTGGCCTATGTACGTGTATTTAATGGGTGCGCGGCCACTTACACACGCAAGTACGTCAGCGAACCTGTATCACGTGGTGCGTGTGAATTTCCGCACGCTATTGGACTGGGAACTGGATTCCAGGGGTGCGCGGGTCACACGCTGTATCCCGTGGTGCGTGTGAATTTCCACACGCTATTGGACTGGGAACTGGATTGCAGGGGTGCGCGGGTCACACGCTGTATCCCGTGGTGCGTGTGAATTTCCACACGCTATTGGACTGGGAACTGGATTCCAGGGGTGCGCGGGTCACACGCTGTATCCCGTGGTGCGTGTGAATTTCCACACGCTATTGGACTGGGAACTGGATTCCAGGGGTGCGCGGGCCACACGCTGTATCCCGTGGTGCGTGTGAATTTCCACACGCTATTGGACTGGGAACTGGATTCCAGGGGTGCGCGGGTCACACGCTGTATCCCGTGGTGCGTGTGAATTTCCACACGCTATTGGACTGGGAACTGGATTCCAGGGGTGCGCGGGTCACACGCTCGCCTAGAACACGCGCTAAGCATAAATTGCGGACTTTAACAATAACAAGCTCAGACGCCAGGATGAACATACCGTTCCTAGCAGCTGTGGCAGTGGGCTACCAAAGGAGGAGGAGGAGGATAGTCAGGGCCAGAATATTCACACCCAGAACCAGCCTTTTCGGGATGCCTGATGACCAGGTGTATGGGAGGTACAGGTTTCCACCACACATCATACTGGACCTGGTGAGTGAGTGGGAGGATGACCTCACATCACCCACCCTGTGCTCCCAAGCACTCAGCCCCCTGGAGAAGGTCCTCAATGTACTGCACTTCTTAGCCACTGGATCATTTCAGCGGACAAGTGCCATAGTGGGTGGGGTGTCACAGGCCACCCAGTCACGCTGCCTACACCAGGTCTTGAACATCATGACTGCACGCCCATCAGTCCGCAGGCACATATACCTGCCCAGAACACCTGCAGAAAGGCATGCTGCCGCCCTGGATTTTTACGCAGTGGCACGATTCCCCAAAGTGCTAGGTGCCATCGACTGCACCCATGTGGCTCTACGTCCCCCCAGGGCATCTGAGCACATCTATAGGAACCGCAAGCACTGGCATTCCATCAACGTGCAGGTAGCATGTAATGCCAAGGGAATCATCACCTCAGTATATGCAAACTATCCCGGCTCCACCCACGACAGCTTCATTTACCGAATGTCCACCCTAAGCCGGGACCTAGAAGCTGGGCGGCATGGCGATACATGGCTGCTTGGTGAGTATGTATGCCACTGCACATGCATGCATGTTGGATACTGAGCAAGGTCACAACCTCACCAATGATACCAATCCCCACCTCCACAGGGGACAGTGCCTACCCTCTCAGCCCCCACATGATGACGCCAATTCGGAACCCCACCACGCCACCCCAGGTAAGATTTAACACAGCCCACATTACAACCAGGGGCATAGTGGAGCGCACATTCGGAGTGCGGAAGTCACGCTTTCGCTCCCTTGACCGTTCTGGCGGGCAGCTGTTATACGCTCCCCCAGTAGTGTGCAGGATCATAGTGGCAGCATGTGTCCTGCACAACGTTGCAACACGCCGGGGCCTGGCCGTGGACATGGTGGTGGCCCCACATCCCCAACCACATGCACAGCCGCTGCGCATGGGAGGGGAAAGGGCACGGGGGGAGGCAGCCCGTACACAGCTAGTGGCTAATTACTTCACATAGAAATCACACCCCTGTGGAGTGCACACTGCCCTGGCACATTCCATCTGACAATCAATGATGACTCAACCTGACACTGATCCTGAATGTCTGGAGAATGAACCGTGAATACCATATCAGCCTGAGATTGTTCACCTGGAAGTGTCACAATGTGTGCATCCCTACCCACACAGACACCACCAATGCAGTTTTGTGAAGTTACACATTGAAGCAGCTAAAATGAATACCCACTTGCAAAATGCAACAAGAGGACAGTGCCATGTCAGCCAACCCAACCCCAGCACTGCCACACGACACACCGTGCCATGTCATGCTAATTGCAGGTAAACAAAGTAATCCCCACAACATGACATCACTCTCACTATGTACAGTGGCACTATTAGAAACCTGCAACACCTGAAATGCTCACAGCAATGCCGGACCAACAACATACTTGAGCACGTAGTACCATTAACATGACATCAAAAATGTTACATATTAGTAGTCTCACCACCTGGAAATGCCTGCACTCCCACCACTACCAACTGTGCAGTGTTGGCGCCATGTAGAGTTGTAGGTGCACTGCTGCCAACATGGTCCCCATCGCCAGACTAGAGGTCCTTGTGTGGACTTGAGGAAGGGACCTGCAAATTGGGAGGTAGACACAGAAGAAGAGTTACACATCAATGCAACATGCAGTGTACAACACAACAGCAATATGCACTATGAATGTATACACAGTATTGACTACAGACTGGCCACACAGCTCATGGGAGTCCAACGTCACTGTGTAATTCACTGTCACTTGGGCACACCCTTTGCAAGCCCATGGAAACGGGAAGCAGGAGGGGTGTGTGTGACTCAAACCCAAGCATCTGAACCAAATACATTACAAGCCTGCATGTGCCCAGCCACAATGCAGCGTATGCCCACAGGAACCACGGAAGCCAACACATCGAAGCCAACAGATCGGAGCCAACAGATCGGAGCCAACAGATCGGAGCCAACAGATCGTCCCAAAAAAATTGGGAATAAAAGAAATCTAAATAAAAATATGAAAAAGAAACAATCAAAAATGGCCATTGATGGGCCCGGGGGGGTTGGGGAGGCCACCCAGGAGGTCCGAGGACAGGATGCACACCAGAACCCACCTGCGAGGATCCTGGGAAGATAAAACACCTCCATGGGCTCATGGCCCACACGGCTACCCTATTGTGGGAGTCACCCACCACCCCCACACCCCAGCAGTGCAGGGTCACCCTCCACCAGGCCCCCACTCATGTCACCCACCACCCCCACACCCCAGCAGTGCAGGGTCACCCTCCACCAGGCCCCCACTCATGTCTCCCACCACCCCCACCCCCCAGCACTGTGAGGCACCTGCCAGCAGGCCCCCACCCATGTCCAACTCATGTCTCCCACCACCCCCACCCCCCAGCCACCAGGGTCACCCTCCACCAGGCCCCCACTCATGTCACCCACCACCCCCACACCCCAGCACTGTGGGGCACCTGCCAGCAGGCCCCCACCCATGTCCAACTCATGTCCCCCACCCCCCCCACCCCCCAGCACTGTGGGGCACCTGCCAGCAGGCCCCCACCCATGTCCAACTCATGTCCCCCACCACCCCCACCCCCCAGCACTGTGGGGCACCTGCCAGCAGGCCCCCACCCATGTCCAACTCATGTCTCCCACCACCCCCACCCCCCAGCCACCAGGGTCACCCTCCACCAGGCCCCCACTCATGTCACCCACCACCCCCACACCCCAGCAGTGCAGGGTCACCCTCCACCAGGCCCCCACTCATGTCACCCACCACCCCCACACCCCAGCAGTGCAGGGTCACCCTCCACCAGGCCCCCACTCATGTCACCCACCACCCCCACCCCCCAGCAGTGCAGGGTCACCCTCCACCAGGCCCCCACTCATGTCTACCACCACCCCCACCCCCCAGCCACCAGGGGCACCCTCCACCAGGCCCCCACTCATGTCACCCACCACCCCCACCCCCCAGCAGTGCAGGGTCACCCTCTACCAGGCCCCCACTCATGTCTCCCACCACCCCCACCCCCCAGCACTGTGGGGCACCTGCCAGCAGGCCCCCACCCATGTCCAACTCATGTCCCCCACCCCCCCCCACCCCCCAGCACTGTGGGGCACCTGCCAGCAGGCCCCCACCCATGTCCAACTCATGTCCCCCACCACCCCCACCCCCCAGCACTGTGGGGCACCTGCCAGCAGGCCCCCACCCATGTCCAACTCATGTCCCCCACCACCCCCACCCCCCAGCACTGTGGGGCACCTGCCAGCAGGCCCCCACCCATGTCCAACTCATGTCCCCCACCACCCCCACCCCCCAGCACTGTGGGGCACCTGCCAGCAGGCCCCCACCCATGTCCAACTCATGTCTCCCACCACCCCCACCCCCCAGCAGTGCAGGGTCACCCTCCACCAGGCCCCCACTCATGTCTCCCACCACCCCCACCCCCCAGCACTGTGTGGGACCTGCCAGCAGGCCCCCACCCATGTCCAATCCATGCCCCCCTGCACCTGGGTCCCAACATTCCCCAATCATGTCCGTAATGCCCATCCTCCCCTGCCAAAAGGCCCAACCAACTATCACGCCCACCCACATATCAAAGGCAATTACATGTTACACCCCCAATGTAAATAATGCAATTTAACACATGTCTGTCACACACAATGGCTGCAAGTGAATGACAAAACACCCAACATGACATGCCTGAAAGCAATGAGATGATACGACACATTGAAGATTAAAAAAATAATATGTATTGAACAGCAAATAAGAAAAAACACAAAGCAAATCAAACAAAACAAGATGAATGTCCAAGAAAAAATTCTGAAAAATTAAAATAAGCCAATTAAGAAGATCATCCTGGGTCCATGAGCCCTACCAAATTAAACCTAACTGACTACTAACTAAAAAGTGAACTATATACAAAAAAGTGGTGCATTGTCCAATCGCAACCAAAAAAAAATCAAAAAAACAAAGGAAACCTAACCCTAACTATACAACTATATACAAAGGCAGCGGGCTATTCGGACGGCTCACTGGTTGTTGTCATGGGCCAGGGCATCATCGAACTCCTGGTCAATGGCTTGGAGGCGGGCATGTTCCCTGGCCCCGAGGTCCCGCAGGGATAACGCAGTGTCCAGCTCAAACTCCCTGCGAAGACCCTCGAGGCACTCAGCCCGCCTCAGCGCCCTCCGCATGGAGTCCTCCGCCCTGACCATCGTGAGCCGTTCCTCCTCTACCCGCTGCCGCTCCGCACCTATCCGCTGGCACAACCTCTCCCACACGGAAGCCACTCCCATTCCAGGGTTCTCCTGCCCTCCGGCCGATGCCTGCACCCCTGATGTTGATGGCCCCGAGCCATGATGCCTCCCACGTTGAGCCTGCTGCTGCCTCCGACGCAACTGCCTGTGCCAGCACGACGGCATCCAGGCTGATGGAAACCACCGACGCCGTCGTGCACGTGCCCTGCCCGATGATGCCGTCACATCCTCCATCTGCTGGGGTCCAGTTGGTCTGGTGTCCACCCCTGCTGGATCTCTGACTCCCGACTGTGGCAGGGATGGGATCCCCACCGAGCTGGCTGCATTGGTCGGGGCAGTTCCACAGGGGGCCCTGGTGGCATCTGGGCTGGAAGACGGCAAGGAGAACGACTGGTGGATAGCCTGCACAGAGGAGGAGAGGGCCGCCACATTGGCCAACACATGCAGGAAACCCCCGAACATGGCCGATCCCAATTGGGCCACGTCGGCACGGTGCACTTCGTGATGACGTGCGTGCTCCTCCCGGGAAGCACGCACGGCATCACGAATCACAGCCGTGCGCATCGCGACCCCAATCAGGACCTTCTCCGCACGGCCAGGGGTTCCCACGTCCGCAGGTGGAGGGGAGTCAGGTGACATGGACATCCCCTCTACCTGCGGACAGGCCTGGGACGGGGCATCCCTGCTGGTGCATGGTGGTGCACTCACAGGGTCAGGGACAGCGACATGCACAGGCCCCTCCACGGTGACCTGTGCTGCCTCCTGCCCCTGGCCCTGGACTGCACCACTTGCACCAGCAGGGATGCCCCCACCAGGCCCCATGTGTGCCCCAGTGGCGGCCTCCTCCTCCTCTGTGCAAACCACCAACCTGGATGGCTCCTCACCGTCTCCCACCGTAGCAGGCCCCTGTGGGGGCTCACCCACCCCTTCCGCTGCAGCCGTGGGGGCATCCCCGCCGCCTTGCTCCACAGCGCCGTCTCCGCCCTCTTCTTCACTAGCCGCTGCGTAGAGGGAGACAAAGAACACAAGCATCAGGGCACTGTACAATGGTCCCCTAGACAGGAAGCAATAGCAGATGAGCACCACTGTCAAAGTACACTTCCATCATGTCCCTCCACAACACATGGGTCAGTCCAGGCAAAACACACACAGTAACAGGCATGGTGCATGCCATGGACATTTCCATGCATGTCCAATGGACTCTTGAAACATTCAATGATATGTAACTCACATGCATCATGCCTCATGCCCATCACATGCACACACTTCACCTCAGTCACATCCATCTGGCCCCAAACACACCAAACACAGCGGTTACAAGGGTAATTTGGCTGCTTTACTGAATCTGTGCATTGTCACACACATGTGTCATGCATCCATGGCATGCACAAGTCACAGACACGCAGGTCAGGCACACAGACATGGCTACCATATATGTACCTGGCATCAGCACCCATCCCTCACCCCCACCCATGTCCAGGTACAGAGACTGGCATGCTCTCATGTTCAAAATCTGAATAGGGCTCCCCATGCGGCATTTCAACACATGCAACAACCATGTGCATCACACATCACTGGTCGCACATGCATTACCATGATGTCCCTGCACATATACATGCATACATGGCCTATGGCACACATACAGGCAAGTATCATAGAACCAGCACACCGCAACATGCCCTGTCTCACACAGTAATGCATGGACACTTACCGCTCAACTCCAGACGGGCCTCCCTCTCAAGGATCTGGGCGTGGAGCGCTGGGCGTACGCGTTCCAGGACCCTCATCTGGATGGAACTCATGCGGCCCCGGCCCCCCTCCACGAGGCGCCGGGCCTTCACAAGGGTCCTGGACCTCAAGTCCTCCCAGCGCTTCTTGATCTTCAGGACGTCGCGGGTTGCCACCCCCTCCGCGTTGATGGCAACCACACAGTCGGCCCAGATCCTCTGCCGTCCTTCCTTGCTGGCGCGGGACGATCCAAAGAGGGCATCATACTGCCCCAGGACATGCTCCACCAGGACACCAACTTCGGTGACAGTGAAGCTGGTGCCCCTCTGCCCCTCTGGCCTGGGGTTGCCACTGGTGCCAGATGTGGAAGTGCCCGACATGGCAACCCCAGAGGCAGGTGTGGGTGGGCAACTGGGTCCTGGGGCTGGGCTGTGGAGCGATGTAATACCAGTCGGGAGTCTTCAGTTCCAGCAGGGGTGGACACAGCAACTGGACCCCTGCAGATGGCTGATGTGCAGGCACCAAATGGCAGGGCACGGTGGCAGCAGGCAGGCAGGCAGGCAGGCAGCAGCAGATGGCACGTGGGAGGCTGCTCGGGGCACTGGGGGGCAGTAACTCGGCCTTCTGGGCAGGAGCGTGGGCTTCCCTGTGTTTTCGCGTGGCCAGCTTGATACGGAGTGATTTGGCACGTGAAAATCCTGCACGTCAGCGTGAAATCCGAGGAAAGGCCCTTAGCGCGTAAGCGCGTCAGCACGCATACGCGATTCTATTGGACCAGAGTCCCTCAGCGCGTAAGCGCGTCTGTGACGTGACCCGCACGGGTGTTCCCCACTCAGCACGTGATGACGGGGCACACGTGGAGATACTGCACGTCAGAGTGTCATCGCGTGTAATTGGACAAAAGTGCGCGTACACGCGATTGGCCTATGTACGTGTATTTAATGGGTGCGCGGCCACTTACACACGCAAGTACGTCAGCGAGCCTGTATCACGTGGTGCGGGTGAATTTCCGCACGCTATTGGACTGGGAACTGGATTCCAGGGGTGCGCGGGTCACACGCTGTATCCCGTGGTGCGTGTGAATTTCCACACGCTATTGGACTGGGAACTGGATTCCAGGGGTGCGCGGGTCACACGCTGTATCCCATGGTGCGTGTGAATTTCCACACGCTATTGGACTGGGAACTGGATTCCAGGGGTGCGCGGGTCACACGCTGTATCCCGTGGTGCGTGTGAATTTCCACACGCTATTGGACTGGGAACTGGATTCCAGGGGTGCGCGGGTCACACGCTGTATCCCGTGGTGCGTGTGAATTTCCACACGCTATTGGACTGGGAACTGGATTCCAGGGGTGCGCGGGTCACACGATGTATCCCGTGGTGCGTGTGAATTTCCACACGCTATTGGACTGGGAACTGGATTCCAGGGGTGCGCGGGTCACACGCTGTATCCCGTGGTGCGTGTGAATTTCCACACGCTATTGGACTGGGAACTGGATTCCAGGGGTGCGCGGGTCACACGCTCGCCTAGAACACGCGCTAAGCATAAATTGCGGACTTTAACAATAACAAGCTCAGACGCCAGGATGAACATACCGTTCCTAGCAGCAGTGGCAGTGGGCTACCAAAGGAGGAGGAGGAGGATAGTCAGGGCCAGAATATTCACACCCAGAACCAGCCTTTTCGGGATGCCTGATGACCAGGTGTATGGGAGGTACAGGTTTCCACCACACATCATACTGGACCTGGTGAGTGAGTGGGAGGATGACCTCACATCACCCACCCTGTGCTCCCAAGCACTCAGCCCCCTGGAGAAGGTCCTCAATGTACTGCACTTCTTAGCCACTGGATCATTTCAGCGGACAAGTGCCATAGTGGGTGGGGTGTCACAGGCCACCCAGTCACGCTGCCTACACCAGGTCTTGAACATCATGACTGCACGCCCATCAGTCCGCAGGCACATATACCTGCCCAGAACACCTGCAGAAAGGCATGCTGCCGCCCTGGATTTTTACGCAGTGGCACGATTCCCCAAAGTGCTAGGTGCCATCGACTGCACCCATGTGGCTCTACGTCCCCCCAGGGCATCTGAGCACATCTATAGGAACCTCAAGCACTGGCATTCCATCAACGTGCAGGTAGCATGTAATGCCAAGGGAATCATCACCTCAGTATATGCAAACTATCCCGGCTCCACCCACGACAGCTTCATTTACCGAATGTCCACCCTAAGCCGGGACCTAGAAGCTGGGCGGCATGGCGATACATGGCTGCTTGGTGAGTATGTATGCCACTGCACATGCATGCATGTTGGATACTGAGCAAGGTCACAACCTCACCAATGATACCAATCCCCACCTCCACAGGGGACAGTGCCTACCCTCTCAGCCCCCACATGATGACGCCAATTCGGAACCCCACCACGCCACCCCAGGTAAGATTTAACACAGCCCACATTACAACCAGGGGCATAGTGGAGCGCACATTCGGAGTGCTGAAGTCACGCTTTCGCTCCCTTGACCGTTCTGGCGGGCAGTTGTTATACGCTCCCCCAGTAGTGTGCAGGATCATAGTGGCAGCATGTGTCCTGCACAACGTTGCAACACGCCGGGGCCTGGCCGTGGACATGGTGGTGGCCCCACATCCCCAACCACATGCACAGCCGCTGCGCATGGGAGGGGAAAGGGCACGGGGGGAGGCAGCCCGTACACAGCTAGTGGCTAATTACTTCACATAGAAATCACACCCCTGTGGAGTGCACACTGCCCTGGCACATTCCATCTGACAATCAATGATGACTCAACCTGACACTGATCCTGAATGTCTGGAGAATGAACCGTGAATACCATATCATACCTGAGATTGTTCACCTGGAAGTGTCACAATGTGTGCATCCCTACCCACACAGACACCACCAATGCAGTTTTGTGAAGTTACACATTGAAGCAGCTAAAATGAATACCCACTTGCAAAATGCAACAAGAGGACAGTGCCATGTCAGCCAACCCAACCCCAGCACTGCCACACGACACACCGTGCCATGTCATGCTAATTGCAGGTAAACAAAGTAATCCCCACAACATGACATCACTCTCACTATGTACAGTGGCACTATTAGAAACCTGCAACACCTGAAATGCTCACAGCAATGCCGGACCAACAACATACTTGAGCACGTAGTACCATTAACATGACATCAAAAATGTTACATATTAGTAGTCTCACCACCTGGAAATGCCTGCACTCCCACCACTACCAACTGTGCAGTGTTGGCGCCATGTAGAGTTGTAGGTGCACTGCTGCCAACATGGTCCCCATCGCCAGACTAGAGGTCCTTGTGTGGACTTGCAAATTGGGAGGTAGACACAGAAGAAGAGTTACACATCAATGCAACATGCAGTGTACAACACAACAGCAATATGCACTATGAATGTATACACAGTATTGACTACAGACTGGCCACACAGCTCATGGGAGTCCAACGTCACTGTGTAATTCACTGTCACTTGGGCACACCCTTTGCAAGCCCATGGAAACGGGAAGCAGGAGGGGTGTGTGTGACTCAAACCCAAGCATCTGAACCAAATACATTACAAGCCTGCATGTGCCCAGCCACAATGCAGCGTATGCCCACAGGAACCACGGAAGCCAACAGATCGGAGCCAACAGATCGGAGCCAACAGATCGGAGCCAACACATCGGAGCCAACAGATCGGAGCCAACAGATCGGAGCCAACAGATCGGAGCCAACAGATCGTCCCAAAAAAATTGGGAATAAAAGAAATCAAAATAAAAATATGAAAAAGAAACAATCAAAAATGGCCATTGATGGGCCCGGGGGGGTTGGGGAGGCCACCCAGGAGGTCCGAGGACAGGATGCACACCAGAACCCACCTGCGTGGATCCTGGGAAGATAAAACACCTCCATGGGCTCATGGCCCACACGGCTACCCTATTGTGGGAGTATCACTGCTGTCGCTATTATCACCCTGTGCAGCTGCATCCGGAGGTGGTTGCACTATGGGAGGCAGCCCACGCAAGGCCCTAGTCTGCTCCTCCATGGCTGCAAGCATGCGGGTGTGGTAGGTCTGGTTCTGGAGGATGAGTGTGCGGAGGTCCCCATGCAACAACTCACGGGATGCCCGGACCTCCGCCCTCGTTGCCTGCATCTCAGCTGAGAGCGTACGGGTGAGACGCTCCAGCTGCTGTTCTGTCCTTTGGTGTGTTGAAGCCTCAAGCTCAACAAGAGTCGTCCTGAGGTGTAGGAGCTCCTGCCTCAGGGCTTCCCTGTGGCCCTGGGACTCAATGGAGATGGCCTCCTGCAGAGTCGCCAGTGCCGCCCGCCTGTCCCTGTTGGACCCCAACATGTCCTCCCTGTGTGACTGGCAGATGGAGTCGGTTGCCTGCTCTAGTCGCTCCATCAGCCTTTCTGGGGGGACAATGGAAGTGGCCACCCTATCCATGGCCTGAGCCATCATCTCGGATGATGCAGCCTGTTGGGTAGCCATACCGTGAATGGATTGCTCCCATGCGGTATTGCCGGGTGGCGTACGGCCACCACGTCGGCGGGTACCACACCTGTCTGGGGCAAGGCGAACTGCGCCTTGCTGTGCCGGCACTGCCTGAGGCTGCAGGACTGCATTCCCCCTCTGATCTGCTGGCCCAGGAACAGGATCAGATGTCGCGGAGTGTGACCCTGCATCCGTAACCACCGAAGGCGTAGCTGCCAACACTGACATCCCCATGGAGGGTACTGACCCTGGTGCAGGTGGGTGAGACAGAACAGAATCCCTCCCTGGAACACTCACCAGCGACGGCACGTAGGTCTCATCCGAATCAACACCTGAGTACAGCTCGGGGGAGGTGCAGCCAGAGACACCCCTTGAGAGCACGACCTGCAGCACTTGTGGGTTCTCCCCCACCACCACACCACGTCCCTCACTGGTGGTTGGTCGGCCCTGGGACACCTCCTGGGTCTGCACCATCTCCACAACCCCAGCAGTATCAGGTGCGTCTTCCCCTGCAAAGACATGAAAACAAAGTAATGGAAACAGGCATTAGCACCATGGCACACATTGAGGGCTGAGAAGCAAGAGAACCAGTACTTGATTGACACATGTCCCACATGACTAAAACCCTCCCATGCATGCACCCTCACTGCGTATGAAGTGCAGGCAAATGGCACACACTGATGACACCAAGATGGAAGATGAACAAATTTTCTGCATGCTACCTGGCAGTGGCATCACACATTGGCCTGTGATTGGCAGGTGAAACACACATGCCATCACACAGATGGCATGTACCATTGCTATTGAGTGAAGATGGAGAGGAGGGCAGCACCTATTCATTCAGTCCAGTTCCCGCATGTAATGGCTTTTCTGATTCTAACAGGTCAGATTTTTCACCTGGAGCTGCCAGTCTGAAATGGTCAAATTGCACAGGGACATGTGTGTACAAATGATATCCAGGTAACAAAGTCACTCCTCTTTACCATACCCATGTCAGACATGTGACTAGTGGACAGCGACATGCCTAGTGAAAGTGGTGGAATGCAAACAAACTGACTGAATGAACAGTGAAAAATAAGCAAATATGTTGTGTCAAGGTGACACTTCAAGGGCAACTGGCGTGCAGTTGTGCTAGATGTCTACTGTTGGTAGAAGGGATACTGCTATGGCCAAATGCAGCTGCGCAGGAAGTATTGCATGAAGCACATGGCTGACCCATACGACTGAGGCGCACACACTCTCACCTGGCACCCAAACAGAAGCCCTCACACACACACCATGCACATGGATGACACACACATGCATGTGCACTCACCGGACAATGCCTCGTAATCAGCCAGATCTCCCACGCCTTGGATCTGTTCCTCCGTGACGTAGGTCCCAGCGACTGACTCATGTGGAGTGAGTTCCATGTCTACTACTGGAGACCCACCTCCAGTCACTAGAGTTGCGGCATGACTTGAGGCCAGCTTACTCTTTGCCCTGCGCTTTAGGTCATTCCAGCGCTTATAGCAATCATTGGCTGTGCGCCTCACGATTCCAAGGGCACTTACGATGTCCGCAACGGTCTGCCAGTGTGCCTGGCGTTGTGCAGGTGTGGTCTTGGATCCTGCAACAATGACCATCTCGTTGTCATGTCCGGACACATACTCGACAAGTGCATTCAGTTCGTCATCCGTGAAGCTGGGCTTCCTGGACGGGCCGGACTGTGTAGCCGTGTCTGGGGCATCAGCCTGTGCCGGACGAGCACTCTTCCTCTTCCGCTTGGAAGGTGGTGGTGATCCTGAGTGTCCTGCGCCGCTCTGGACACTAGGGGCAGGAGCCCTGGTGGACTCTGTATCAGGAGTGTGGGATTGCACACTCAGCATGGGAGTTGGTGCAGGCATTGGCTCTAGTGTGATGGTGTCAGGGGGAATGTCAGCAGCATGGACTAGGACCGACACTGTCCTGGCTGGGTGTGTGAGGGCTGGGGTGGATGGAGCCGCAGCTGCCCCTGCAGCCACTCCGCCCTGCCTCCTTGGTGCAGCAGATGACCTTGCTGCCCCAGATCCACGTGGCATGATGGCATCAACGTGCACCAGCGCACGTGTCGTAGCCCTGCTGACCTGGAAGTCAGCCATGGAGTCAGCCAGGTCTGGTGCCACAATGGGCTGGTCCAACAAGGGCTGAGCATGGATGGTGTCAGCCACTTCAGCCTCAACGGGAGGGGGGGAGGTGGGGAGGGGGGGGATGATGGGTGCCCTTGACTGGTCCTCCACACATGGGGGGACAGGCTCACCCTGCAAGTTACGACCACGTCCCCTACCGGATCCACCACGGCCACCACTTGTGGCTCTTCCACCTTTGCCACCCTTACGGAATCCTCGCCTCCCAGCCATGGCACTGATATTCATGTGCGTATGGGAGTGGCTGTAGACAATTGTCCTGGGCAATTGGGGGTCAAAGGGGTTGGGTACCAGATGGTAATTGTACCCTAGTGCTCTAGCACGGCTGATTGTAACCCCTGGGGAAAGATGACGGGTCACGCAACCCCTCCTAGACCACGTGTGCAGAAAGAAAAACCTGCACTACGCTGTGGCACCCAGTAACACAAGAATGAACGTATGCGTGTCACACGCAGCCTAGAATGACCTCTGAAGGGGTAGGCTACACACGGGGCAAGCACAGAAGTTGGATACGTGCGTGACTCACCGTCTGCCAGGTAAAAGAGCGTGAAGAATGAGCGCGTTTGGCTGGCTAAACCCCCGCCAAAAGAAGATGTGTACGCTGTCTGAGAAGACAGGACAACAGTAGAAGGGGACACTGTTTGAGGGAACAGGCCCAGGTAAACCAGTAAAAGAGAAAAAAGAGAAAAAGCTGTCAGAGGTAACAGGGAATACGAACTGGAAACGCTGTGAAGTAAATCGCGTGTGAAACGACAAGAAGTACAGAATTCACCCACTCGCTCTCCACGAAAAGCACGTACAAGGAAATGGTGTTCTACATGTACCTTATATACAGGCCCACACGTACAGCGTCACTTACGCGGCGTGTACGTTCACCAATCACACGCTTTGTCACTCCTGCGTGTAGATCCATTTTCACCAATCACACGCTTTGTCACTTCTGCGTGTAGATCCATTTTCACCATTCACACGCTTTGTCACTTCTGCGTGTAGATCCATTTTCACCAATCACACGCTTTGTCACTTCTACGTGTACATCCATTTTCACCAATCACACGCTTTGACACTGGGACGTGTCACGCAACAATTTCCTGCACGTGCAGGTGACTATAGGCGCGCATATGCTGTTGACGGGTTTACGCGCTAAGGGCCTTTGCTGACGTGTGGGATTTCACTCCCTATCAGGCTGTCCACGCGTTCACACACGAGAGACCACGCTCCTGGCCAGGAGGCCAAATTACTGCCCCCCAGAGCCCTGAGCACGCTCCCACCTGCCATCTGCTGCTGCCTGACTGCCTGCTGGCCACGTGCCCCACAGTGCTGGTGGGTGGGGGTGTTGGGAGACATGGGTGGGGGCCTGGTGGAGGGTGCCCCTGCACTGGTGGGGGTGGTGGGAGACATGGGTGGGGGCTTGGTGGAGAGTGCCCCTGGTGGCGGGGGGGTGGGGGTGGTGGGAGACATGGGTGGGGGCCTGGTGGAGGCTGCCCCTGGTGGCGGGAGGGTGGGGGTGGTGGGAGACATGAGTGGGGGCCTGGTGGAGGCTGCCCCTGCACTGCTGGGGGGTGGGGGTGCAGGGGGACATGAGCAGGTGTGCAGGGTAGTCCCCTGTTTTGTAGGCTGCCTGCAGGGGCCGTGGAGGGTGTACAGGGAACACCTGTGAGGACCCACCCAGCCTAATCGCGTGTGATGATTCCCACGCACCCCTGTAATACACGAACCCTGGCCAATCGCGTGTTGAACTTCCCGCGTACCCCTGTAATACACGTACCCTGGCCAATCGCGTGTTAAACTTCCCGCGTACCCCTGTAATACACGTACCCTGGCTAATCGCGTGTTAAACTTCCCGCGTATCCCTGTAATACACTTACCCTGGCTAATCGCGTGTTAAACTTCCCGCGTACCCCTGTAATACACGTACCCTGGCCAATCGCGTGTTAAACTTCCCACGTACCCCTGTAATACACGTACCCTGACTAATCGCGTGCTAAACTTCCCGCGTACCCCTGTAATACACTTACCCTGGCTAATCGCGTGTTAAACTTCCCGCGTACCCCTGTAATACACGTACCCTGGCCAATCGCGTGTTAAACTTCCCGCGTACCCCTGTAATACACGTACCCTGCCTAATCGCGTGTTAAACTTCCCGCGTACCCCTGTAATACACGTACCCTGGCCAATCGCGTGTTAAACTTCCCGCGTACCCCTGTAATACACGTACCCTGGCTAATCGCGTGTATAACTTCCCGCGTACCCCTGTAATACACGTACCCTGGCCAATCGCGTGTTAAACTTCCCGCGTACCCCTGTAATACACGTACCCTGGCTAATCGCGTGTTAAACTTCCCGCGTACCCCTGTAATACACTTACCCTGGCTAATTGCGTGTTAAACTTCCCGCGTACCCCTGTAATACACGTACCCTGGCCAATCGCGTGTTGAACTTCCCGCTTACCCCTGTAATACACGTACCCTGGCTAATCGCGTGTATGACTTCACGCGTACCCCTGATATGCACGTTACCCGCTTTGCGTTCCTTGTTTGGCAGCCCTGTAAACTGGTCCAGGGTTAGCGCAGCCCTTTGCGATGATTTAGCGATTTTGATGGCTTTTCCTTGCGCGAGGGCGTTCTTGGGGGCGTTACTGGCGCTGCTGCAGGGTCGCTGCGATACTCTGCGCCACGGCTGGTTTGGGAGCATGAAATCCATGAATACGCTGTGCGCGGAAATCGGTTTTAGCGCACGTGCCTGGCGCAGTCAATCGCACGCGGACACTCTGCGCCAGCCGCTTGCGACACTTTTCAGCGAAATTCTATGAATTACCCTGTTGGTGACATAATTGCCCAGGCATTTTGTGACAAACTTGATTCCCCACTTTGCAGGAGTGCAAGGATGAGTAAGGGTAAAATGGCTCACTCAGCCCTCACACTTCTACAAACCAAAACACAATGCAATCATAAAAGTAAAACAGGGACAATAAAGAGATATTCCTCCTTCACCTTTTGCAGTAAAGCGGGCTGATAGAAGGCTTTGCTCTTAAGAGGGGTGTGAAGGTGAACCAGTAGTGATGACCCAAAGAGTTCAGAATCACAGTCCAAAATAAAGGGAATGTCCAATCAAGATTCTATACAACTAGAAGCATTTTGATAACACACACCATCTGTGCGTAGAACTAAAAGAGTTTACTATACAAAACCACACCCATAAGATATTGTAATTGTTTATTTATATAGCACTATATGCAGGAAAGTGTTTTAAAGCGCTCAAGGAGGGTGGGACCAAGGGGAAAACACAAAAGTCGCTCAGAGCTCTTAAAATTCGGAGATGATAATAGTCTGCACAGGGAGAGTAAATGCATAAACAAAGTTTTAACAATTGAGACACAGCAAATATGCATGACAGCGATTCTGCAGTTTTACCAGTGCAATTAAGGGTAGAAGACAGGGGAGAACAGACAGACAATCTTCAGGGATGTTGCATTTGGATCGTGCAAGTGCGTAGACGGTAACAGGGAGGAGGAGGTCCAAGTGCACCCAGTCGGTGAAGAATGGGGTAAGTGCAGAGAGACAACTCTTTTGGGTTATTTCTAAGTGCCGTGAAGGTGGGGGGTGTAGGGACCTCAGGCAAGTGCAAGAGTGGACTGGCGGGGGTGCCTGGGACCTATGAGACTCTGAGGTACACCAGGCGGCCAGTAGCACGCTGTAAGGAAGACTAGGGAGAGATGGACAGAGCAGAGAGTTAGGTTAGCAGGGTAGAGGGAGAGCAAAGGAAGAGGAGAAGAGGAATGCCTTTTGGAGTTTGCAGAATTTAAGAAAGTCAGGCTCCAGAAGGAAGGAGCCAGGGAGGCTATTCCAGAGGGAGACACCTGCTGAGGATAGGGATCTCCCTCCAAATCTCTGCTTGGAGAACCTTCTCACTCGCAGAAGGTTAAAGGTAGATGAGCGGAGGGCTTGTGAGGGACAGTATTTAGGTAAGCAGCGTTGCAGGTAGGTAGGTCCCAGGCCCCTGAAAGCCTTGTGGACAATGCAGATGGTCTTGAACTTGATCCGTGCAGCCACAGGGAGCCAGTATATGGATTTCAGTGCCAGAGAGATGCATGCGGTCCATGGGCTTGAGGCCAAAGATAAGTCTTGCAATTCTGTTCTGGATGAGTGGCAGTGGGCACAGGACTGAAGAAGGGAGGTTGAGGAAGAGGCTGTTTCAATAGTCCAGCCTAGAGAGAACCAAGACTCTAGAGACAGTGAACCACTGGGGGAAAGTGAGAAAAGGCAGAGTACCTCTGAGGAGGTGCAGCTGATATTTATACTTTTTTGAGATGTCATAGATGTGAGAGGAGAAGGAGAGAGTGGAGTCGAAGATGATCCCTTAGGCTTTCTGCTTCGCATGTAGGTGTGGGTGCAGGGCCAAGGGAGGCCGGCCGGTGTGAATGTGGAAAAGCAGGAGCAGGGGTCCCAATGCGAATGATCTCAGTCTTACTGGCGTTGAGGCAGAGGTCATTTGCAGCACACCATGAATGAATAGCGGACAGATAGTCAGATATGAGGGAGGAGGAGGAGGCGGCTGAGCGTAGCCTGAACGATAGTTTGTGTGTCATCCGCGTTACACTGGACGTTAGAGGTGAAAGTGGCAATCACACATGCCAAGGCAGTCATATAGATGTTGAAGAACCAGGGTGAGAGGTTAGAACCCTGGAGAACGCCACAGGCTGAGAGAGCAGTAGTCAAAAGAAAGGCTCTAAGTTACACCTGGGATGGGCGGTCAGAGAGAAAGGAGATTAACCACGGCAGAGCCTGACCTGTGATGAGGACAGAGGGAACGTTAGTGTCAAGATTTGAGTTCACGGGTGTTCAGAAGAGCAGTTTCCGTGCATCTGGATGCTCCTCTGAAGTCAGCCAAGAGATTCAGTGTGGGAGGTCAGTTGTGTGATAGCCAGCTTCTCCAGGAGTTTGCCCCAGAAGGAAGTGATGGAGATAGGGTGATAGTTTGCTGGAATGGAGGGTTCGGCAGAGGGTTTGTTGAGCAGAGGGAGCACAAGGGAGTGCTTAAGGGCAGTTGGGAAAACTCCTGTGGAGAAGGAGAGATTGCAGAGATCAGCCAAGGCTGGGGCGAGGTAGTGAATATTGCCCTTAAAGGTTTTTGAGGGGCAGGAGTCCACCTGTTTGAATGAAGCCTTCATAGACTGGACTTGTCTGGTGACTTCATCAGGTGTGACCGGTGAGAGAGAGAGGAGAGGGTAAGGGGAGGGGGGGCAAGGGATGCTGCAATGTTGGTCTATGCTGTGGAGTAGAAGAGAGGGTGGAAAGGATGTCTTGGGTTTTTGTGATGAATTGTGCAGCCAGGGCTGGATCACTGGTCCTGTGTGGGTGTGACAGAAGAAGAGGCTGCTGGAGGATTGGCCAGTTCTTTTCAGACTCTAAAATGTTTGTCTGTGTTGTTTTATGGCATGGAGATGCAAGCTTGAATAAAGACTCTTTAGTTGGAGCGGATACAGAGTCAATATTGCCTTTGAAGGAGGCTGCAGGCCCGTTTGTCAGTTGGTCTGTCCGATGAGTTCCATTTCCACTCAGCTGCCCTACATTTGCCTTTAAGGGCAACCAGGTCAGACTCGTACCCAGAGTTGCACTTTTTGGAAGGCTTCAGTCGGACCCTCATGGCAGGTGCAAGAGTGTCAAGAGTGTTGGAGATAGAAAGGTTGAAGTTATCGAGGGCTGTGTTAGGGTGGGAGTCAGCTGCAGGAATGGGAGGAGAAGAGTAGGTGGAAGCAAAGGCAGCCACTGTCACATTTTTCATGGTCTGGTGACTTTGAAGCCAAGTGGCAGTGCCGGGTGTGTTGCTGCAAGAGGAGAGGAGAGTGTCAGGTGTGTTGAGGGAAGAGGGTGGTCAGTCCCAGAGAGAAAGGTAGTGAGGGGGAAAAAGAGAGGGATGTCAGTAGAGATGAGAACATCCAAGGTGTGGCCTGCAGTGTGCGTGGAGCCAGAGGGTAGGATAGTTAGGAAGAAAGAATCACATAGGTTGTGGAAGGGTCCTGAGGAGTCAGGAGAGCCCACATGGATGTTGAGATCACCCATCAGGATTTGAAAGGAGGAGGAGAGTAGCGAGGAGGCCAGGTCAGAGAGTGGACTGTCCTGGTGGCTGAAAGAAGGTGGCCATAATGACAGAGGATTTAGGGGAGAGTGAGAGTCTGTAAACTAGGCACTTGTAGGAGTAGTAAGCCTTTGTAGGGATGATGGCCACAGGTATCCATTCTGGGAAGATAAGCGCCACTCCCCCACCTTTCTTCAGAGAAAGACAGAGAAGATGCAACAGACTGAAGAAAGTAGTACTTAGTGTGTAGTACCAGGGGTGGAAGGTAAGTTACTACCATAGAAAGGATATCAGGTTGAAAGCAGGAATGACTGTGACCTATGGAGGCAGTTCAGTGTCAACAGTACCTCGATTCAGTTCTTCGTGGGCTGATGCATCAGACCCAGTGTCGAACGATGCAGCGAGCTGATCAGGATCAATTCAGGCAAGTAAGATCATGGAGGCCCTAGCAGCATGCAGGGGTCATGTAGGGCTGAATGTGGGTGCTTTGTGCAACCAAATGGCGGTGGTTGAAGTGATGCAGGTTGGGGTGGTTCCAAGAATGCTTTGCAGTTGGCCAGGCCGAGTCAGGATTTAGCTGTTGGGAGAAGTGGCTTAGTGACGCTCCAGTGGTTCGAGTCGGCGGGCGACTGTCGACGAAATGGTGATCAAGGGTGTGTTGATGTGCAATCAATGAGGCAGCAGTTCTTGGGTTAGCTGGCCCCAGCCGTGGTTGTCATCCCCGGCGAGAGTAGGTGAGTGGCACTCCAGATATTCAGGTTAGGTTCCGGCCTGGCGAGTCTCTGCGGGCCCAGCAGTGACATACTTTGCTATGACACAATAGAGTGCCAAGCTGGTTTAAATGAAGTGCAATAGTTCAGCTGGTTGGAGTCACGAGCGACCGGCTTGGTGCAATAGACTAGGAAACATCAGCTAGTTGTGGGGTACATTTATCAGCCTAGCAGAACTCCCTTAGATCACCAAACTGCACTTCAGTAGTTACCAGCAGAATGGCTGCGCTGGCTCTGTTGAGCACTATTGCCTTGCATCGAAACTGCGTTTTGCAGTTACCAAAATAATGGTATGCTGCCAGCTTTAAAACTTCCAACTAAAGAAAAGAAAATGTTCTGCGTTTAAAGTGGCTTTACACTGATGCCATTTCCATTATTTCAACATTACACATTTGGTTCCAGTAAGACACATTCATGCCCATTTATCTTCAGGCTATACACCAGCAAAAGGGGGCAGTTCTCCATGAAAAGCATTCTGTGTCAAGATAAATCTATGAAATAGCAGAGAAAGTCACTCCAGGCCGCACGGCAAACATTTTACTTTTGCCACAATATAACACGGTCAAACTCTTCAGAAAAAGCTCTCTCTCTCCTTTTGCTTGATGTCAGTTTCAGAGAACCCTTGTGTTGGACAGATTTCTTTGTATTAGAAATTGACTAGGGCTATAAATAATGTTCAGAATATAGATGCGAGAAAAAGCCACATTTGTAAAGTGACATCCAAGAATATTAACCCATGTGTAAAAGGGTGCTTTTGCCAAGCATGAAAATGCCTTTTAAAAGTTGAAATGTTAAACTAAGGCCATGTGCTTGCATAGCAATGTGATAGGGGGTTGCTTAAAAATGTATACATGATATTATTCCCAAAAGACATGCTTTCTGGTTAAAGAAAGAAACATAAATAAACAAATAAAAATACTGTGAGGCCAGCAGAACAGGTTTGGCAGGCCCTGGCTTCAAAGGTCCCTGCCTCCCCAGAGAACAGAATCACCTTCCCCAAGTGGACCAGCCCCCTGGAAACTATGAATGGGCCAAGGTGGAAATCTAGCCACCTCGTAAGACGGAGCGTTGTTGCTCCAGCATGAGACAATGGACTGCCCTGGCACAGAGCTGTGAAATCCTCTGACACCTCCCCTCAACTCAAACTGAAGGACTTCAAAGGCGAATCCATGGCAACAATGGGCTAAGCTAACAAGACCCTGACATTTGGCTGGGGGTTGGAAGGAATGTCCATATTTGGAAAACAAAGCCAAGCCCTTCTGATTTCAGAGACTGTTCAGATCATGTCATTTATTTCAGTTATCAAAAGACATATTAATGTGAAATTATGACCGTTTAAATGTCATATTTGCACAATTAAAATAAGACATTGTAGGTTTTCTTAGCATGTTGGGGACGCAAACGCCAGGAACATGTCATTTCTGGAAAAGCATACAAGGTACAGCTTTGAAAACTAATGCACACATGCCCTGTGATAATATGTATACATATATGCAATTGTAGAATTTTAGGTGAAATGTTTTCCCTGGAAATGGTGAAAGATTGTCAGAATGACTAAACAGCATTGCACCGTTTTGGGATTTGAATGGTATATTCTTTGTAAAATATGGGATCTGCTTATCTAACTTTTATAAGGGTGATGTGTATAAAAATAAGTGTTTTGCTCCATAACTTATTTTGGCAAAAATAACTTTGGTGAAACAAAGGTACATCATAAAACACCCACCCTAAAGATGAGTCACCTCCTTCAGTCCAATCTGCTTACAGCGAGGAGGCGACTTCCATAGGCTGACCTATCCGATTTAGAGGTATGTCTAGCTTAGTTCTGCCCACATAATAAAAATACTCTGATGTCATTCGGCCTATAAAGGGGGAGACATTCAAAATTCAGGACACACACAGATTCCAGAAAGACGGACATTCAAGGAAATCCAGTATTCATTACTCAACATCCAGAGACCCAGATATTCCACATTCACCCTGCAAGATTCCAGATTCCAGAAGCCAGGACAGAGGTAGCTGACCTTACACAGGCTAAACCTCTGATTCAGAATTAAAACCCTAAAGAAATCCCAATAATTCAGGGAGAGCCCAGCTTATGCACCTCGCTATTCAGTGACCAGATTACGCCCAGCTGTCCCTTTCCAGGAGAGCCCAGCTGATGCACCTCACTATCCAGTGACCAGACTAGGCCCAGCTGTCCCTTCTAGGAGATCCTGCTGTGCAGTGACCAGATCTTGCCTCGCTGTCCAGAAACCTGGTTCACTGTCCAAGCTACCCTATTCAAGTGCTTGTTGTGAGTATTTCCCTTCTCCAGTAACCACAAACTGCATCCCTTGCATCGTTACCTTGTATTTGTCCAATCACATAGAGATCCTATGACTGCCCTAGCAAAAACCTTAAAATTGTCAGAAATCTCGGAAGCAATCACGAAACGTCATAACTAATTATGAAAACAAGGTCACCTCATTGGTACAAGTGGCCAAGGCATCACTTTGCTGGCTCTGATCACGGGGACGTTATCCAACTTGTTTATCAGCTTCTATGAGGGAGTGGTTTCCGCCCTGCCTGCAACCTACATTGTGTCCAATAGAACGACATGCCACCCCACACAATACCAGATTTAAGGAGATCAGTAGGTCATGTGATCACACTTTTCCGGACCCAGACGCGTTGGGATCCCGTTTGTGCAGCACCTCGCAAAACCCACGGGTAAGTGGCCTCTGCTGTTAGGGGAATGGTTTTGGCATGTTATCAGGTGCCTGCGAGCCTGACTAAGGAAAGAGTAGAGTCCACGTGGATCTGGCTTCACCCCTCCCTGCTCCCTGCGACTCTGATGTCTCATCTCATGTGCTGGGGGAGGGTCTTGCCTTGTTATCAGGCCAATGCTAGCGCGATCAGGGAATGAGTATAGTCAATGTATACTTCACTTCCCCGTCTCGTTCCCCTGCGAACGTACTGTCTCACTCTGTGTGTTTTCTGCTTCCCCCAGCAGACCTGCACTTACCGTGACTTCGAACGGTTTTGTCTAGCAGCCGCTCTGCAAACGGAGTGCCACGTCGAGAAACAGTTGATGATTTCCGACACCATTCCGCCCATAGGAGGCAGCTACACCCTGGTTTCCACAGCTGCAGCAAGTGAATGCGACAGTCCCCTAAGCCCAGAAGGTATGTAAGCCTCATGACTATCTGAATAGACGGGTCACGGCTGTAAAACAATGACTCGAAAGCTATTTTTAGGAACTTACCACCGTTGACTGACTGTAGCTTTTTACTTTTCCACTCCAGAGTAGCTCTTCAAGGACAGCTCCGGTCCTACTCCACCCACCGGCAATCACTACCATCATGGGGGGACAGACTGAACTCAATAAACCTTTATGCAGCGACCTGAGCAGCACATGGTAAGAAGTTTGCATTTACATCCTTTTGAGCATCCGCTCCACCCAGGGCATGATCTTTAGAATTATTGGCTCCAGCATGCCCCTTCTACCATCACAGGTATTTCCTTCAGCATTACAACTTCAAGGGACCCATACTGATGTGTTAGGTGATTAGGCACCATCTCTTTCTCCTTGGTCCTTTTTGGGTTTTTGCTTTCTCCTTCCTTTTCCTGTGATGTTCCGTATCATCCCTGCCCTCTTGTGTATAGGCACGTTATTGACATCGGGCCTAGGAATTTTATGTCGATTTGTGGACATGGATGTATGAGACAAATGGTCATTCTTTCCATTGTCCTCTTTTACTGTGTTCAGGTGATCGGTGGTGCTACCAGTAGCCACGTTCTGGACACATCATCAATCCTATATTGAGCATTATTTGGCTCTTGAAGTGTTATATAGTAATACTCGTAGGAGTGTTGATTTCTAATTTAGATTGTCCGATGTATTGACAGGAATACACCCTGTCTTGTGTAGCAGAATTTGCACATTGTTTATTTCAGTGCTCTTTATGTTATGATTTTCACATTCCCTGATGAATTTCCATGCACACTTTTTGCATCTGTTACGTTTTGGAAAGAAACATGTTGGAATGGGTTGTTTGTATGTGGGTGAATGAGTAATGGCGAGTTTGAATGGAGTGTTGGATTAAGTTTACATGCATATTTGCACAGCACATGACACTTTCATGACACCACTGACACTTTATGTCAATTGATTTAATACTGTTGCCCTACTAATTTTGTGTCTTTAACATTTTTGCACTGCCTATATTTACTCAAATTTGCATTGTCTATTTGTGTATAATCATTTGTGATTATTTTATTACGGTGACCACTTGTGGCACCATCTAGGTATAATTCTTATAGCTGAATAAAATTGTCTATTTTTAAGTCAGGACTGCTTGTGCTTCATAATTTAATGTACTGCAAGCATGAACAGGTTTTGTAAGTCTCTGGTTTCTCTCTTGGTATCATGTTGTGAAAATAGTACCATTGGTCTGTCTAACCCTAATGTTTGCATATAAAGGTGAAGAACCTTAATGGAGGTCGGTTAGCAGTGAACAGTGCCACTCCCTCAGCCTCTTGTTGTGTTTAAAGAAATATCTGTGTACCCTGTTCTTAGGAAAATCTGTAGTGATCTCCATGTGTTAGCACTGTTCCTTCCCAATCATTTCAGTCTGTTGTATATGTCCTTAGCACTATTTGGAATAAATGTATACAATTCCCATCTGGAGAGACACACGGCATGAAGGGGTTGCAGTTGCAAAGTAACCTGCTTCGCGGGTGGCGTTCCTTTTTTCTAGCCACTAAAATATAGTCCCAGTAAAGCTTGTCATTTCCTTTTCAAACCGATTTTCCCAGAGCAACTGCTTGCATTTTTAAAACCGATTTTTTCTTCCCCTTTAAGAATCCCATACTGTCAGTCCTTCCGAGTTACCCTTTCACTTTCATATGCTACCTGTGAGGTGTCTTTGTACTTTAGCAGCAAAACCGAATTCCGATTTTGCCTGTTTAGCCCAAATTCCAAAACGTTTTGCCATTTTAAACCTGTGAAACTAAGCACAATGCAATTTCTCCACGTGTAATTTGCTGCACTTCGTTTTTCCTTCCAAAGTTGCTTTTCTGAATTGTATGACCGTTGTTAGTAAATTGCCTTGTAGTTTGCTAGTTTTCCAACTTCTTTGATACTGCCATACTTATTTTTGCCTTATTTATTCAACCGCACATGTAAAACAAATATTTAGTAATTCCGAGTGCTATTTTGCTCAATTTCAAGGGTTTTCAATCCGATTTTGCCTCCCATTCAGAGGTGGAAGGTTAGATTTTCATTCTGTTTGTTGCCTAGTATACGTGAGTCCTTGCTACTCCTTTCTGCCCACACAACATTTGGCTAACAGGGGTTTGAGGGGGTGTTGCATGGGGAAATATTAACTGTGGTGCTATCGGAAAATACCACCCGAAAAGGAATCTTGCCTTTATTCAGTTGTGCATTGTATATCTTATGTAACAAGGTCAAACTAAGTGTATCCTATCAATTTGCATTGTAATTATCACCACATTGGTGATTGCTGCATATATTAAATGTGTGTGATTTTCATTGGTATTCAAAATAAATAAATATTGTATTATTACACACCGGCCTGGTTCATGGTCCATTGCGACCCAGTGTATTTGTTAAGGGGGGTGTGAGACGGGTTGGTGCCTTCTCAAACTGAATTCGTAATAAATAAAATAAAAGTGACTTAATTGTGCGCTGCATCCCCGGCCAGTTTTAAGAGTCCTGGTCTAGAGTGTACTGTGCCTTTAAAATCCATAACATAGTCTAGCCCTCCAGTTTCTGGGAGGCCTTCGCAAAGGACTTGAGGACAGGAGGCTCCAGTTCAGTGTCTTCTCTTCTGGCACAGAAGATCCGTTGCTGAGTGGTTGGTCATGAACCACAGCACTGATCACTCCCAATGTTCTCTGGGAGTGGTTAGAGGACAGATCTTCCTTCGGTCTTAGATGGCTCCTTCTTCACCTGCGGCTGAGGGCTTTGGACAGTGTAACTGTCCCAAAGGAAGTTCAGGTGAGAATGTTCCGAATTTTTTTCTTTGGACTTAAAGGGTCCTTGAGAAACTGAGGGAATTATCCTGAAAGGGTGCAAAACCCCTTATTTTAAAGGCATAACTCCCCAGGTGATTGTCTAAAGCTAGCCTGCTTTAGGGGAACAATCCATGCTGCTGCTCATGGCTGGAGTGGACTTTCCCTGTTGATGTCACACCCAAAGTGCTTTTCTCCAG